>NC_090247.1:39320531-39348405 GCF_037325665.1 Littorina saxatilis | reverse complement strand
GCGCTGGCTTTGTAGTCAGTTGGTCGCTATCGCGTTTGATCGATCTGCGCAATCGCGCGATGCGTTTGGTGGATCGATCAAACGCGCACACATCGATCGATGTGTGCGTGTTTGATCGATACAAAGAATACACGAATCGTTAAAACGCGCAGCTCTTATATACTTGCGCATTTGGACGATCCGTCTCACAAATCACCATCGTACTACGCACACACACGTCTGCTGGGGGCGGGGACGTAGCTCAGTTGGTAGCGCGCTGGCTTTGTAGTCAGTTGGTCGCTATCAGCGTGGGTTCGATCCCCACGTTCGGCGAGAGATTTATTTCTCGGAGTCAACTTTGTGCAGACTCTCTTCGGTGTCCGAACACCCCCGTGTGCACACATGCGCACGAAAAAGATCCCACGTTCACAGCGAAAGTCTCAGGGCTTGGAAAACACGAAGACACGCATGCATCATCTCTCGTCTCTGATTATCATGATCGTATTTCGATACTTTGACGAGACAAACCCAATGCTGGTGTGTCGAAGAAGACAGCCACAGCGGGCTTGTTCGAATCAAAGTATAACACCATATCTTCAGCGTATTACCAATACCTGTCCCAATAGACCAGTTGGTCTAAGAGGACGTTAAACCCTAATAGTCAGTCAGACGTCTGCTGGCAATGACCGGAAGTTATGACCGGAAGTAGGCCTAGCTATAAGTGTCTAAACAGTATGTGCGCGCGTGTGTGGGTGTGTGTGTGTCTGGGTGTGTGTGTGTCTGGGTCTATGTAAGTGCATGTTTGTGTGTGTGTGTGTGTGTGCGCCGGTGTGTGTCTCTTAGGTGGTTCACAACCGTATTGAACTTTTCGCTTGACATCAAGCTTGATTTGGGACACATGGCTGATGTATCTGCCTCCACTGTGACTTGCAGTGTGTGCCTAAACCTCTCCATCATGTATCAGTTAAACGAATGAAGAGAGAATGAAGCAATCAAGAGAGAATGAAGCAATAAAACTAACTTGAGCCTATGTGAATAGAGCTCTGCAGTAATCAAAAACAACAAAAAAGGAGCTGAATTGTAATCAAAAACGTTGTTGGGGTATATTTCGGAACATTCCTGTATTTGAAACTTTTCACTTCCGGCGTGCGATGTGTGTGTGTGGTAGGGACTTACTTTGTGACAGATCGTCCAAATGCGCAAGTATAAGAGCTGCGCGTTTTAACGATTCTTGTATTCTTTGTATCATAAGTTCTTTGTGTAGCCAAGTGCACTTCGCTACCCTAAACACTCTAATCATCGCATAGCGAAACAGCCTTGTGTACAGTACAAACGGGATACCCACCCATAGCAGACGATACGATGCTGCGCGCGCACCATTGACCGGCGCAAATTCTAATAGAATACCTTTCTTTATATATCTACCTAACTTCTATCTTTCAAAGTCCCTTTTATCTTTGATACGGTCCTAATTATATTTAGGTTTGCATAGAAGTCACTGATTAGGCTGGATGGCTGCATATTATTGTGTTATTTACGATAATGCTTCGAACTGACCAAAGCGTCACTCTGACCTTGACCGGTTTTCATGTATCGTCGAGAGAAATTGATTCTCACAAACTCATCTTTGTCTTTTCAATCATTGTTTTGTCATTTTTGTATCACTATTACATATCCCGTACCTATGTTGCATATGTTTATAAGGATTTGGTTGTAATGAGTGATGCTTGGTTCCTCTGCAAAGATTGCTAATTTATGCAGACAGGTACTCGCGCAGGAATTTAGCCGATTCCATTTACTTTCGGACTTTACCGCTTCGTACTAAGTCAATGTATAATTTTCCCCCAAGTAACGCATATCATGATGTTTGTCTAGGGTTCTTCTTTTTATCTGTATGATTTATGAGTTTGTCCATTATTCCAGTTTGGAGAGTTTTGTAATTTTCCGCACTGAAGTTGGTTCAGTGCCTTCACTAGGACCATTGTTTTTGCATCCTACTAAATAAATATAAGTTTTTACGAAATGTGATCTATTGCAATAGAAAGCTAAAGGTCGTAGCTTTAATTTGATGTATTGTTTGTTATGATTGGTTATGTATTTGTTTAAATAACGTAGGGTAAAGCAAGTGTAAGAAACACAGATTCCGTGTTTCTGGCCGTATTCAGTCCGATTTTCATCACCGCCGGACGGTGCTTTCTGTGCAGTCCGCGCCGGGGCTATAAGTATAGGCCGGACACCGGCATAAGCATGCATTCGCTCCTAGCAGCTGAACACGACACTACACTTGCTTTGCTGTCTACGGGTTTCGCCTTCGGCCTCTACGTTTCCTTGCATTGTTTTCTTGAATAAAAAGTTGAAACAAGACGCTTGGACTTGGGCTTCGTGTCTACTACTACCCTTCCACTCCTCCACTACATTTGCATCCACCAAACGCGCACACATCGATCGATGTGTGCGCGTTTGATCGATCCACCAAACGCGCAGCGCGATCGCGCAGATCGATCAAACGCGCCTAACAACTATACTTCAACTCGGAGGTCTTTCACGCCCTCCTCTTTCTCCTTTTCTTCCCTTGTTGTTGTTGTTGTTGTTGGTTTGTTTGTTAGTTGTTAGTTGTTTGAATAAGGCTCACGTTTGTTTTAGCTTGCTGGATAGTGTTGGTTTTTAAGTTAGAAACACAGTTCACTATAAAAACGTATTGGCATTGTCATCAAAAGGGAAACCTCAAAGAGTAACACAGTTCACCATAAAAACGTACTTGCTTTCTCAAATTCAGTCAAACAGTTCGTACTTCACCCATCTTTCTATCTTTTACGTCCAAACAAACTCCCAAAATAAACCACTTTTACTGCAACTCGAGAATTGGCAAGATAGGTCATCGACTCAGCGGCTACCAGTAAGTTCGTCACACGGTAGATTCGTCACCTATGACGAAGTTACCGGTAGGGGTGGGCGGGTGCCGTGTTTATGCTAAAGAGCTTATGCTTTCAGATGTTTGATTTGTGGGAGAGATTCAAGATTCACATTTTTTAGAGAGAGAGGGAGAGAGAGAAAGGTTATTTGAAAACCCGAGATCCGTACTCATTGTGCAGTTCTCAACTGAGTAGTTTTCAGACGACACAGTCCGAGCGTTGTTAATGTTATTTTAAAACCCGAAATCTACTCATTGAGCAGTTCTCAACAGCGGCCTGTGGTGAGAGAGACCGAGAGAGAGAGAGAGAGAGAGAGAGAGAGAGAGAAGAGAGGAGAGAGAGAGAGAGAGAGAGAGAGACGGACGTACATACACCCACATCCATGACACGCACGCACGCACACACACGCTCGTACACACGCACTGACAAACACTCACACACACCATCGCACATACACACACACACTCACGTACACACGCACAAACACTCACACACACCAGCGGCACACACACACACACTCACTAACACACACACACGACTTCAACCCGTACCTCGATCACTGTCAAGGAGGCAGAGAAACTCAATGTGAGCAGAGGGAGGGGTGGAAGGAGGTGGGAGAGAGAGAGAGAGAGAGAGAGAGAGAGAGAGAGAGAGAGAGAGAGAGAGCCGCGCTCGGACTACTGTGGCGAAGTTACCGTGACCGGTGACGAATCTACCGTGTGACGAACTTACTGGTAGCCGACTCAGCTGGCATGCAAACATGTCACACACAACTTAACAACACTACACAATGTCAATGGTCGATCACACATTCACACACTGGGACAAATGTATGGACGTATTCACCTGTGGACGTTTTTGCTTGCGGACGTTTTCACCTGTGAACATTTTGACTGTGGACGTTCTCACCTGTTGACGTTTTGACTGGGGATGTTCTCACCTGGACTGGGAAGCATGTAAAGCAACCGACACCAAATACGAGGGGAGCTCACTCACCACTAAAACACGTGACCGCAAAGACGCCTCTCATTGGCTGCGTAATTTTTTCGAGGAAAACTCGTCTGCAAGAGGCACGGACGTACATGAGATGGACGGCTGTCTTAGGGTCAAGCACAAATAGACTCAAGGTCGAATAAGTGCCTGTTTGACACACCCACCTGACGCGCGGTGCCCGCTTCTTCCGGTTAATGGCCGACATCGGCTTTGGCGTGTTTCGGTCCTGATGCTACTTCGCGAAAAATGGCATATATGTGCAAGGGAAGCGGTTCAAACTGCTGTATTTTTGGATGCCACACGACGCAAACGAAATATAGAGGGCTTTCTTTCGTCAAACTTCCGAAGGCTGGAGTCTTCTTCTTCTTCTTCTTGGCGTTCGCAGTGAAGGCTGGAGTCAGTGTTGACCAAAACAAATGGCGTGCTGCGTTGATCCATGCCATAAATCGCGCTGACGGCAGCTTCAATCCAGACAAAGCCAAGATTTGCTCACGTCATAATTTGGCTCTGGAGTTCCCCATTAACAATAGTGGTCACAGTTTAAAACTTGGTAATTAAATAATTAAACGGTCAATACTTTTAGTTTTAACAGAGAACGAACCTATCGCTATCGCAATTATAGATTATAACTTATTAAGAAATGTGTGTGTGTTAATAGTATGAAGTGTGGGGGGAGGGGGGTATTTATAAACAAAACCACTTGATGCCATGAGAACAGAAATTTGAGAAAAAGAATAAAGTCTGCAAACCAAACTTAGCACAAATACAATAGAACAGGATGAGTGAGTGATCAGGGTGAATAAGTTAGTTAAACTGTGACTGAATATCTATTGATTGATTGATATTAAAGTGAACATTAGGGGGGGGGTGGGTTAGAAATGCACCATTGTGCACTCGCCTTGATGTAAGGAACATTACTGCAGTCTCCAACAGCTTCAAAGTGGGTTAGACAGGCTCTTGATAAAGACTGAGGCAAAATGTGCCAAATCACACATTGTCTTGTAAGAAGGAAAAATCTTCATTTTTCACCTTTCTGCACTTTTTTGACTTTGAGTGCATAGCCACAATGGTCACAGACAAGATGCATCAAACAGATTTCAAAAAGACCCCAAACTGAACTTGTTATGACTATTTGTAACCCCTCTCACCTTTTTGACTTGGCCGTACCCAAGCCAAAAGGCTAAAAAAAATCATAACTAATTCCATGTTGACTTTTTGGTGGGGTGGACCTATTGTTCCAGACTCGCCTTGATTAAAGCAACACTAGTGCAGTGTCCAACAGCTTTTAAAATTTGTTTTGACCTCTTGACAATGTACATGTCAACAATCCCTGACTGTGATGTAGTAAGAAAAAATCTTCATTTCTCCCCTTTCTCCACTTTTTTGTGTGTCAGTGCATAGCCACAATGGTCACAGAAAACATGCAGCAAACAGATTTGAAAAAGACCCAAAAGTGAACTTGTTATGACTATTTCTAACCTTTCCCACCTTTTTGACTTGGCCGTACCCAAGCCAAAAGTCAAAAATCAGTAAATAACAAAAACATAGTTTTAAGTTTGAGATAACTGAAAAATGGTAATTATTCAATTTCAATTTAATGGGACATCAGTCTGTGGTAGTACAAAGTCTCGTTCCTTGACTTCTCTTTTTTTTATCAAAGTGCTTGTGGCTCCTCATATTCATATAAGATACTGAATCTGAAAGCAATTCAATTTCACCTAAGGCCGTAAGCTGTCCTTTTGCACTGCCCTCTTCTCAGAAACAAATGCAAATTCTTAGACTGCATATTGTTGTCAGAACACAAACATCTGTGATCAGAACTCCCCCTTTTTCTTTTTCTTTTCTTACACAGTTACAATCCCTCTCTCTCGCTCTAGTTATGTTTAGGAAATGGATTGGAATCGTTAGCAACAACCAAAACAAGTTTCTTGTGAACTGACGTACGAAATGCCACATCAAAACATTTTAACTTCTCATAATCTTTAAAAAAAAAAAAATAAACAACAACAAAAACGTGGCAATTCGTACTTCTCGAGTCAGTCAGTCACTCGCGTTCCGTGACACATGCACTTGTCAACTTCAGTTTGGTAATTGAATCAGTGATTCACAATACTCCTACAAACCACTCATTCTGAAACTCACTTTTGTAATAAAAACAAGCAAACTTACATTGATTATTTGCTCAATAAAAGGATCCATCGCTGCATCAGGATTCTCTCTGAACACCATTTCGAGCATTTGCCGAAAGTAAGCGACACAGTCATTTGGTGACCTTGACCGCTCAAGCCAGTTATTAACAGAGACAAAGAGCAGCTGGCGCGAAGACAGCTGTCCAGGTAATGTAAGTCCGTGGCAAGAGGACAGCTTGCTGCAGCCGGTACCCGCTGCAGCAGACGACGCAAGAACTCCCGTCTCCCGACCTTTGACCCGACTGTTAGCGACCCAGCTTCCGGTTATGGTGGAACACGATAAGTCCACAGGCAGTTGACATTTCGAATCGTCATCATGCCAGGCAAGGCAAGTGCACTTGTAGGGTGTTCTGCAAGCTCTATCAGGTGCAGAGGTTTGTCATTTTTCCGAATTCGAAGGTCAGAAAATCCTGAGTGAAAATGCAAACTTGTGGCAGCTGTGAACCGATCTGACAAAAGTTTCAATCGAGAGTATGATTATTTGTTCTCGGCATTTCAAGAAGTGTTTAATAGAAGGAACAAAAATTACGGATTGAACACCATCTTCAACTATAATTCTACAACTGTTGTAAACTGCAATTTTACCCAACTATATTGCACTAGAGGAATACCCGGCTTTGCCGGGGTGAATCGCGAGACAGAGACAGACAGAGACAGACAGCGTGGCGGTTCACCACAATCACCTTTGAAGGCGAAGTCCTGTCAAACGGGTTTGAGAATTTTAGAGCTTATTTCTTAGCCCTATATTATCTGTTGTGGCTTCTCAAATGCCAGAACATACAGACAGACAAAAACCGCTAGACCACATCACAAACAGAACTCTACAATCCACAGGTTTTTGCCCACACACACACACAAACACACACACACACACACACACAGAGAAGCCGTATATATATATGTATATCTATATCTATAAATATATAGAGATAGGTGACAGTGTATTTTTCGCGTGGCTATAAATTGATTCGACCTTTTCACTTTGACAGTAAGAACAACTTACGGGTGCAAGGAAAGCGTTCTGGACAGCGCAGTGACATTCTAAAAATAGTAACTTAGAAACGGGAATATGGATTGAAGCCACACGAAGGCGCAAAACACTGGAGAAGATAAGGAAGAGTTACTGGGAATGGTGAATTCGCCGGGGTGAATCGCGAGACAGAGACAGACAGCGTGGCGGTTCACCACAATCACCTTTGAAGGCGAAGTCCTGTCAAACGGGTTTGAGATTTTTAGAGCTTATTTCTTAGCCCTATATTATCTGTTGTGGCTTCTCAAATGCCAGAACATACAGACAGACAAAAGCCGCTAGACCACATCACAAACAGAACTCTACAATACACAGGTTTTGCCCACACACACACACACAAACACACACACACACAGAGAAGCCGTATATCTATAAATATATAGAGATAGGTGACAGTGTATTTTTCGCGTGGCTATAAATTGATTCGACCTTTTCACTTTTACAGTAAGGACAACTTACGGGTGCAATGAAAGCGTTCTGGACAGTGCAGTGACATTCTAACAAGAAGAGCAAACGCTCGATCGAGTCACTTTCGCAGTTCTGAATATTATATGAGGCATCAGATGGACAGGAAGAAATTGCTATTCACAACACAATGAGTCACGTTCACATAAAATTTGAGCCCGGTCACTTTTATAGTTTCCGAGAAAAGCCCAACGTTAAGTTGTGTGTTGCCGAACAGAAAAGGCTAGTTATCTCCCTTGTTTTTCTGATAACGTTCGTAAAAGGCTACAGATGTAAATACTTTGATGTAAAGAATAATCCTACAAAGTTTCAATCACATCCGATGAACTTTGTCAAAGATATAAAATGTCTAATTTTTCCTTTGACGCTGACCTGTGACCTTGAAAAAGGTCAAAGGTCAACGAAACCATCGTTAAAGTGTAGAGGTCATTGGAGGTCACGACTAAACAAAATATGAGCCCGATCGCTTTGATAGTTTCCGAGAAAAGTCCAACGTTAAGGTGGTGTCTACGGACGGCCGGCCGGCCGGACGGCCGGCCGGACAGACTAACACTGACCGATTACATAGAGTCACTTTTTCTCAAGTGACTCAATAAATGCATCTTAATGCATGAGAAAAATTCCAAGGAAGGTGATCAGTACATACTGGCAAAAAGATTCAGATAATAAGCAGAATTTGTTACACTTTGTAAACATCTTTTTCTGTAATCTGTATAAACATTTGGCCTACACCAGAATTCACTTAAAAGTCTGGGCATTTTTTCAGATTCAGAAATCACTTCTTTACGACAGTACTGACTAAAGAAAGGCGTAAACTTCAAATGCACATAAAAACTGAGTTTTTCTGCACAACGCTATAAATAGTATCATCACTTAACCTACTGTGTGAAATGGTTCTGGGGACTATTAAGCCTAAATAGTACTACTTGAGGACATTGTAAATTTGAATACCACAAACCCAGTTAACATTGTAGTGACATTGTGCCACATAAGATGTGTGTGTGTGTGTTAATGTGAATGTTTCAGAGAGAGAGTGTGTGTGTGTGTGTGTGTGTGTGTGTGTGTGTGTGTGTGTGTGTGTGTGTGTGTGTGTGTGTGTGTCTGTGTGTGTGTGCGTGCGCATGCGTGCATGCGCGTGCAATGACTAATGTGATATTGGTGTCTGACTGTTCAGGCTGTTGTGAATTGACAGTACAATACTTTGAAAAACCTATGAATTGTTAATTGTCAATTCTCTGCTTGGACCCTTAATGGGGAACAATGTAATATATACTGTATATATACGAATGGATGTAAGTGTGTTTGTGTCTACCTGACTTCACCCTATCTCAGTGATGATACGAGGCAAGAACAAGACCAATGACGACTGTGAACCATCTTAATTCTTATGTAAACAGAAGAAGATTTTGCCATTTCCCAAGAGCAAAAATGAAACTATACAACACTCTTAAATTATATCAATCATGTGGACGTCAGCTCGAAGAGCTGAATAACAAGAATGTAACAAAACTAGAAATATATGTGCATTTTCGCAGCTCAGTGACAGTGTCATTGTTTAGAAGCAATTGGGCTACATGTAGCAACAACAACAAAAATGCAGATTGTTTCCAGTTGCATGCTTTACGTTGCCTGGCATAGGACTGTTGGAGCAGACAAATATTGTTCTGAAAGTGAGTTTTAGTAGGTGATTAGATGTGTGGGGTGAAGGTGTGTTTTTAATCATGGCTGACTGTGGTGTGGGTACCATTAGCTGTGATTTTATTTTGTGATGTGATCCAAAGTATACTATGTTTATTCATTGCGTGTGACGAGCCCCATCAAAAATGCTGTTTGTTCCAACCAAGCAGGTTGCATTATAATTAATGTAATACAAAAGAATGTGCGTCTTCTTCTTCTTCCTATTTCATGGGCTTAGACTCCCACGTTCACTCATGTTTTTAGCACAAGTGGATTTTTACATGTTTGACCGTTTTTACCCCGCCATTCAGGCAGCATACGCCGATTTCGGGGGAGGCATGCTGGGTATTTTCGTGTTTCTATAACCCACCGAACTCTGACATGGATTACAGGATCTTTTCCGTGCGCACTTGGTCTTGTGCTTGCGTGTACACACGAACAGGGTTAAGTCACAAGCAGGTATGTACATAAGTTGACCTGGGAGATCGGAAAAATCTCCACTCTTCACACACCAGGCGTCAGCGACCGGGATTCGAACTCATGACCTCCCGATTAGGAGGCAGATGTCTTACCACCATGCCACTGCGCCCGTTTGTGTGTCAATATAAAGGCTTTATCAGGTTTTTTTTCTCTTTCCCGCCATATTCAATGTTTTCTTCAATCCAACAATTAGCACTTGCGCTCGGAAGCGAGAGGTTGCGAGTTCGACCCTGGGTCAGGGCGTTAGCAATTTTCTCCCCCCCTTTCCTAACCCAGGTGGTGGGTTCAAGTGCTAGTCTTTCGGATGAGACGAAAAACCGAGGTCCCTTCGTGTACACTACATTGGGGTGTGCACGTTAAAGATCCCACGATTGACAAAAGGGTCTTTCCTGGCAAAATTGTATAGGCATAGATAAAAATGTCCACCAAAATACCTGTGTGACTTGGAATAATAGGCCGTGAAAAGTAGGATATGCGCCGAAATGGCTGCGATCTGCTGGCCGATGTGAATGCGTGATGCATTGTGTAAAAAAAATTCCATCTCACACGGCATAAATAAATCCCTGCGCCTTGAATATGTGCGCAATATAAATTGCATAAAATAAAAAAATAAAAATAAATCCCTGCGCTTAGAACTGTACCCACGGAATACGCGCGATATAAGCCTCATATTTATTGATTGAGCACAGTCCACATTCAGATCACACTCACAGGCCATACAAAGAACCCACTTTACTAGTTATAAATAGTAAATCTAAAACAAGCTTGAATTAATCTTTAGAATTAGCCAGGAAAGCATTAACTCTTGACTAACTCCCCTTTGCAGTGACAGCAGGGTACAGTGAGTGACTGAGTGCATGTGTGTGTGTGTGTATGTGTACTGGGAGAGAGACAGCACGAGATAGAGGAGGGTGTGCCACGCAAGTATCAACCAGAGGAGGGTGTGCCACGCAAGTATCAACCTGATAACTTAGACAGACGAAGTAGGTCTAAGCAAAATCAGACAATGTGTGGGGGGGGGGGGGGGGGGGGTGGGTGGGTCATCAGAGGCTTCAAAAACGTCAACAAAAAAACATTTTCCATATTCCTCAAGTCAAAATAGCCATTGCTGTGACACGGCAATAGATGAATTTCGTAAATAACTGTCAGGTTTTTTGTATGGGCTGGAAAAGACTTGCTTCTCCATAGAAATGCTGAGGCAATCTACACGTGACATTGTAGGCTTGCCTCAGTGTTTAAATGAAAAGAGGTAAAACTAAAAGCATCTCTTCAACAACCCATACAAAGTTTTAAAGAAGAGAACGCAAAAGGAAACTAGGTGGAGGTTGATCACTACTGAATTATCAGTGACATTATTGAAGGTTTATCTCAAGGTAAAACATTACTTTACTTTAATCTAATTACTTAAATCAGGAAGATATGTACTACTTGTTTCATGACACATGCATTAGGGAAATGCAACAAAGGTAGCCGTTGAAAAGTCTTTCACAAATTGTTGTTGTACATGTACCAGGCAGTGAAGACAGAAGAGTGCACCACTTTTTTTTCAGCTTTGGTTTGCTATCTCTGATCACGGTCATAATGCAAGTTTAATACTGAATCAAATAGGTCTTCTTTGGAATATGACAAAGAATTTTACAGAACTAATCTTGATATGGATGTACATGAATCATTGAATGCATGCCGATATGTGTGCAATAATTTTATATTTTTCTCGTATGCAGCTGTACCTTCTGTTTTGCCATGCACACAACAGTCTCCCTCCAAAAGAAACTGAAGTGACCAATGTTTACATGAGCACCATGTTACAGATCTATGTTTGTTTATTTGGAGTGGCCAAAGACAACACAAATCAATCATCCTTAAGAAATCAGAGCAGACATCATATTTATGACATTTTGATATTACTTACTGTTTATTTTTTGTTAGAACATGAAACAAAAAGCAGCTCCATATTGCATAAAAAGCTGCACAAATAAAATAAACTCTGGATAATACTTTGCCCAAATCATTAAATGTTCAAAAGCATTTAAATCATGAGCAACATGCAATGTTTATAACTTTTGCTGTTGAACCTGAGATTTGTCTGCTCTGATTTCACAAATTCAAAACAAAACCACAAAAGAGCAGGACAAGGAGAAAAAGGAGTATTACAGAGTTCAAACCATTTTCAAAGACAGCTTTCACCATACAAACATGGCTTAACCTTCACCAGATCACGCGTTGGACAACACAGTCCGGATGATGCGAGTCGTGTACGACCCATACTTTCCAAAGAAGGATTCAACGTAAAAAGCATGGGTCATACACGACCCACACCATCCGAATAGGGATAAACGCTTTGCCGCCTCTTTGCAGAGTATGGGTCGTACACGACCTATGCCATCCGAATAAGGATAAACGTACAATTCCTTACGCCATTCCATCGACCCACATCATCCGGATTGTGTAGTTTAAATTACTTCATCGTTTATTTGTTTGTTTTCAAAGATAATCTTTCAAAAGTTGGGCAATAGGATGTTCGTATGGTGATTGCAGATTACGTGGTCTCATTTAAAAACTCCAAATAGTTTCAGAGATGAAGACGATTTTGTGAGGCTCAAACACGAATATTTTAGTCTTACTCACTCATTGCCTTTAGCAGAAAGATGTTTTACAGAAATAATTCTGCCTGGGGTTTTATGTGTTGTGGAAACGTTCTGAAGGGTTGCAAGTTCTTGAAGATGAGACAATAATGTAAATATGTTGATGGCGTCACAGAGGTAAATGAAATCTGATGTGCATGTTTAAAAAAAAGAAAAAGAAGTATGACAAGCGGACCCACGCAAAATGCAGTGTCCATGCCAAATGATTACTTTTTCATTCATTGTTCACTGTGACGCTATCAGGGTGTTTACATTTTCAACTCACCTTCAGGACATACATATACAAGTCTTCCGAAGCACATAAAATTAAAAACCCTGACACAGCGAGTTATTTCCACACATCTATTGATCAGCTGTGCATCCAGTGAGAATAAACGAAAACTGTCTGAAGAAAAAAATGGTTTGAAACTCTGTAGTCTCTAACAACTACCAAAAGCTCAGCTGTTGCCAATCTAACAGGGTACTGCTCCTTTATCTTATTTTGTGTTCAATGGCATTTTTGCTTGCTTTTAGGGTTGCTGGTTTTTGTTTGGTATTGTTTGTTTTGTCTTTATGTTTTGACAGTTTGCAAGTTAACTTTTTTTTAATGTTCTGCACAAAAATTATACCATGACCAATGCTTTCATGACACCAGCCGAGCTTTTAACAATGTTATATTTCCTGCTCTTTCGCGCTTCTCACTCTCAGTCTTACAATACAGAACACGGTTTTTGTTTCTAAAACACAACTCCTGAAATACTACGTATAACAACAGATAACAGTCAGAAGGGGTAATTTTTAAGCAGTGTTTATTTTGAGACAAAGATGCTCAAAATATAACACGTCATGTGACAGTCTGTAACCCCTCCAATCCAAATTATCCATCCAACCCCATGCAACACCCTCCCAAAGCAGTATATTTTTTAAATCTGCTGAATGCGTCATATGAAAATCAGTAGTATTCCAAGCAAACCAGATAAATCCATCTAACTTCAAAGTAAATATATAAATTTCAAAGAATATAATATAACAAACTAACTATTTCAAAGGAAGAAAACCATTTTTAGAATCAAGAATCAAATACGGTACAAACAACACAACAAATCACAAACAGGCTGAACATTATTATCACATGTACTAATACTATGCAACGCAAATTCTCAAGTGAATGGGACACACATACAATTTACACAACCATACATGCAATACTAAGTGCATACGAATACAGAATTTCACTAACGTCGTACTCGTAATCATTTGGAACTGAATGCTGAATCAGTTGAGTTAATTTCTAATAATAATCAGAAAAGATGGCTAATTTCAAGTCAAGATAGACAGGGACAATTGACCTACAGATTGAGCTAGCTTTGTAAATGTTAATGAGATAACATTACTTATGAAATAAAAATTACTAAAATAGAAGTTGGAACTGCTTCAAAAACAAATTTTGTAGTGTTTGCTACTCATCACCACAGACTGTTATGTTGATTTAATGACAGGAAAAACTGCCCTAGTATTAAATCAAGATATCCAATGTTCAGGACTCTCTTGTGATGAAAAAAGAGGAAATCCCTTTTTTGTAGGGGGGTTCGGGGGCATGCTCCCCCGAAATTATTGTAAGTGGTACATTAAAATCTGTACAATCTGGTGCATTCTGAGACTAAATTCAACGCGTTTGGATCAGGTAAAAAAGACATTCTGCTCACTCCCCCCCCTCCCTCCCCCCCATCTTCACTTCTCTCCATATCATTCAGTCAACAAGTTATAGATACTGTGATGAAATGGGACGCGGAAAAATAGATTACTCCAGGGGAATTCGTAAGTTGTGTCCGCGGAAATCCGCGGATTAGTCCCACCCCTGAATGTTAGTTGTTACATATATCAAGAAGGGGGAAAAGGAACATACTTTTCTATGACCCATTTGAATGAAGACTTGTTAGCACTCTTCCACTGCACACAGCGGTTGGTTAACTGCCTGTGCTCAAACTACAGTTTCAAATTCTATGGCGATACGATCCTTTTCATTTCATCATTCACTTTACTCTAAAACACTCTCTTACTCACAGTCACACAGACAGTCACACAAACAGATGCTTTCACATGAACTTACATTCAAAAACAAGGACAAACAAACTCACAAACTTCTGAACACACAACGTTTGCATCTCTCTCTCTCTCTTCTCACACAAACAGTGACATACTCACACACTCCCTCTTTCTGTCTGTCTCACAAACACACAGGCCCTCCCCCTATATCCTACCTATCAAGGCAACACATCCCAACCCAAGCCAACACAGAAATCCAAGCCAACACGGACCGACATCAAGTTTCTTTATGCCAGGATGCAACACTCTTACAGAGAGTGCACGTCATCAAAAGAGAAACAGGTTCAGACACATAACGTATTCATATTATTTTACTTGATTTGATAACAAAGACGTACATTTTAACTAATACACATAACTAACCACCAGCCTTCCTTTTGACTTTTTGTCTCTATACAACTCATTGAATTTTATACTTCAAGCTTCCAGAATAAAAACAATGCTTCAAAATTTTGTAAGTGACAATGTCATTTGTATAAAAAAAATAATGTTTAAATCACTAAGAAATGTGCAGTTTACAAAAAAGTTATTCTGTATTATATGTATAGGCAAAAACCAAAGTTATAATATTAAACTGAGAGTGAGAGTAACATACTTCAACACCATCAAATTGTTTTATAAAATTTGAGCTGAAATGTCTTACCAAGCGAGACAAAAAGAAATGGAAGGCCAGGCAAAGAAAGTAAATATTAACCTCTTGCTCAATATAGAGTTTCCAGTATTTCCCAGCATTTGGAAACTGCTCCACGAGGCGCTCAAATAATGCACGGGCATCTTCAATCTTTCGCATCTGCAAATGGAAACGAAAGCCAATAACTAAGAGTGACATAATATCATTTATTATTAATATTAATAATGCGGTAAACTTAATATGTAGCCAAGCGACCATTTAGAAAATCTTTGTACGTCTATCGGGGTTACGCTGTACGCTGAAACAGAGATTCTGCTATCTCATCCTCCCCTCTCCCAACCCAGCTTCGAAATGGTCCATAGACTGTATGGTACACTTCAGTTATATTTACAATTAGTCTTATAAAAATTAAAATTAAAATGAATTCGGATAAAAATGTATAACTATAAGACAGCTGAGTGCTACTGTGACACCACAACATCTACAATTTGGTTTGTTCTGAAACGCTGACTTAAAATGTGATGAAATTTTGAATTATATACAGTAACAATACAATAACAGGAGAACTTCACAAATAAATTTGTTTAACATAACGAAAATAACTTGGGGTTTTCATGGAAACATGTTTCGATTGCACAGATGTCCGCAAATCCAAGATTTTTTGTTTTGTTTGTTTGTTTGCTTAAACGCCCAGCCGACCACGAAGGGCCATATCAGGGGCAAATCCAAGATAAGCTCTGTTACCTGCGCATCTCGGATGAGAACACTCCATGCTTCGGTGTCATAGGGATAGGCCTTGATCCGTTTCTCTGCCTTCACAATCTTGTCAGCAATGTACCCCGTTTCCTGAAAAGTTCCAAATGACTTTAGTTTATTTTATTTAAAAAACTGGTAGTGGTACTGCTTTGTAAATGTAATCCTGCAAATAAAGCATTCATGAAAGAATACTGAAACAAGTTGATCATTTAATGAATAATCAGTACATTATGACTTACGTATTAATAAATTTGTAAATTATAAATTTTTGCTCTAGATGCTTTCCGTTTGTCTTCAAAACGGTTTAAAGAAATAATTGACAACACACTGCTGGCAGTGAACTTATTTCCCTTCCCAATCAAATCAATCTTTTTTTTAGTAAGTTAATCCCCACTTAGATTACATTCTGTTAATAAATAATAAACAGTGTCGTTCTCAGGCTTCGATCTCGGTCTGACTCTGAGTCACTGGCAGTGGCATATATTTTGGAAGTGGCAGGAGAACCGACAAGTCGGTAATGGAGCTCCGAGGCTCGAGATACGAGGAGTCGATTAACTCTTTCCGCCCTGCGCCCGACAGTTTGTCGGGCGCTCCTTAGCTGGTTTCAACACCTGCGCCCGACAAACTGTCGGGCAGTGACACGCATCTTCTCTGACCTTGTTTCTGATCTAAAAATAAAAGACAGGTCACAAGCAAGGGAGGTACATTTTTTCCCACTTCCTTCTTCTTTGTTTGGAGCAATTTGGCGAACAAAAATCGTCTGATTGAGTGTTTTTTGAGCATTTTTCCTGCGAAATATGAGCAACCAACGCCGCTACTCGTTGAGGCAGGTTCTTGACGAGATTTTCCTCGACGATGACAGTGATTATGATGCCGAATGCGACGTTTCTTCGTCTCAATCGAGTAAAACAAGTGGTGATTTCAGTGCACAAGACCTGTGCGCGAGCTTCGATGCAAATGTGAGACAGAAACATCCTGTGACTTGTTGGAACAACTGTGACAGAGTGGTGTGCTTGCATACTTTTTGGTGTTGTGTTTGTGACTTGGAAGAAGGATTTCTTTGAACTTTACACACTTTAGAAGGTACTGACTGCTACTCAACAGGTAAGAACATGCACTTATCATACAACACACAAAATGTTATGTGTCTACAACTATTAGTTGCAGAGTTAGAAGCACTTTAGTGAAGTACCCATCAGATTTGCACTACAGTGCCAAAACCCTCCAGGCTGGAGAGGCTGCTGAGCCTGCACTGCAGTCAGTGCTGATAGGGTTAAAGCCATACAACAAGCTTTGCTATGCTTTGAAGTTTGCGAGAGCTTGGAATCCAGGTTTCCCAACTGCTTCGTTTCCGGCCGATTTATGTGGAGCACGTGATGCGCACAAAAGATATCAATTGGCAGTCTAGAAGTGTCGTCTGCGCAATGATCGCGGCGGCTTTCTTGACCGCCAAGGACGACCGCGCACGTTGTGAGACGTCATTCGTTAGACCTCAATAGACCTTTTCGGTATCTGAGCAGCTCTTGCGAGACATGGTCTTTGTCATGCTTCGAAAGCCGCAAAAGAATTTTGAACACAGCTCTCGCGAGATAGCCATACCACATGCTCTGCTTAGAAGTTTACGAGAGCATGTAAAATTGTAATACCGATAGGTTCTATTGAGGTCTAACGAATGACGTCTCACAACGTGCGTGGTCGTCCTTGGCGGTCAAGAAAGCCGCCGCGATCATTGCGCAGACGACACTTCCCAGTTCTAGACCGCCAATATTTTGTGAGCGCATCACGTGCTCCACATAAATCGGCCGGAAACGAAACAATTGGGAAACCTGGATTGAAGAGTTAAAATTCAAGGAAGCTGTTGCATTCTTTCGAGGAAACAACATGGAGAAGCATGGCACCGGCAGTGCACTTAAACAGACCTGTTTACCCCTAAAACATTGCATGTGTATTTTCTGGGAGCAAAATGAGGCAAATGTGTAGTTTTGTAATTGAATGTGTAGAATTTCTCGTCGACCTATCACAACAACAAGAACAATGATTGCTACTTTTTACCACATGTATTGATTGACTGACGGAAAAATGGGAATTGCAGACAGTGCAATGAGCATGATGTTTTCCTTTCCGCGAAGACAAGGCATGGGTAGTCCTGATGATATTTTGGCAGAAAGACTTGGTTCGGCGCATTGCTCGTCTTTTTCTTTTTGGTCGGTGGCCTTTCGGAGTCATTTTCTTCACAGTTCTCATCTTCACTTTCGTGTGCTCTGCGTTCAGCCATTGTGTCGAAACGCCCGCATGGTTTGGCAGTAACGCTTTCAGTTGTGCCCGGCATTTGCTTGGAGAAGCCTATTCGGCATTAACAAGCTTCCTGCGGCTCGTCAACAACGCAACGCCCGTGGGCGCTTTTCGCGCTGCACGCAGCAAACGACTGCTGGCCGAAAACAAGGATTGGAAAATGGATCGGTCAAGGGAGATGAAGAAAATTACGGATTGTGATATGCGTAGCCGAAACAATACCGTTTGCGTGCAGGGACGGGGCGGTGTGAGAGCACAACGGGACAAGGAACAGGTGTAAAGACGAAAAAGAAATTTTTTTTAAATTTTTTTTATTTTTAAATACCGTTTGCGTAGAAAACCACAGACTTGCGTAGTTGCGTAGTATATTATTCAAATTCGTAGTTTACTACGCTCAATGTGTAGTGTAAACAGGTCTGCTTAAAGTACTAAAACTGAGCCAAAATCGTGGTGAAAAGCAATACTTTAACTTTGTTCCCATGTTCAATTTCATTTTCAAGGGACATAACTACGTGTGGGCATCGGGACAATGTTCTTCACTTTTACCGTTAAATTCAATATAATCCAATAAATATAGATTTTCCATTAAAGCCTGCAGGTATCAAAATCCGCACAGACATAAACACTTTGTTGCTCGCTGTTGTCAATGAGAGTCTCGTTCATAATAGCAATGCTGTCGTCAGCCACCCCCAGTAGGCCATGCTTGCTTTATTCAGGTCATCATTCACTCCCTTTGTTTATCATTCTCGGGCATTCATTTCATAGCATGTTTTTAAATGTCGATTTTTAGCTTCAAACGACTACTCATGATCGGCTTAGTGCTGGCTGCGTGATTTTGTTTCCTTATGATGGACTGAACAACAATGATGCACACTCTGGCAACGGTTCTTCGATTCAAATACTGAAATAGACTAGCACCAGCAATAGCATCATAATTATAATGAACCGTGCAGTGAAACACGAGGAAACAGACCGTCAGGGAAACTAACCTCGTTTTGCGCCATTTTGTTGAGCGATACTTTCCTAACCGACGATCTGCAAAGATGCTTAAATAACGGACATCAGGGATGCGCTATCAAACTGTCAGGAAACAACTCTATCTCCACATTTTGTGAAACAATGATGGTTCTACTTCTTCTAGTTCTCCCGGTATCAGGAAGCCATGGCGCATTTCACGTCTGCTAACGCAATTGGCGAGACTTCGTTCGTTCTTTACTTCCATTGGTTACATTTATCATCCAATCGAGAAACTGTACTTCCGCTAATTTGTCTTGGTCACCAAGAACGTTTTTATTTTGTCAGGCGAGGCTGACTGAAACAATGATATCCGTGCACTCCGCTATCCTTAGCGGATTATGACTTTTATTCAGTAATTCTGCATTTCTGCATAATGTCATCTTTCGCGAGAGCAACGTTTTTTTCTGCAGTAAAACAGTTTACTGCAGTAGAATTTAAATCAAGAATGCTGCAGTAAAACGGTGATGTTGTTTTACTGGAGACTAACTGTTTACACTTTTTCTTCGGCATTTTGGCATTATTCAGTTATTCTGCAAAAAAACAGAAATGCTGGAGAAAAACTGTCTTTTCTGCAGCATTTCTGCATAATGTCATCTTTCGCCAAAGCAACGGGTTTTTCTGGAGCAAAACATTTTACTGCAGTAAAATTGAAATCAAGAATGCTGCAGTAAAACGGTGCTGTTGATTTACTGCAGAAAAACCTAGCCTGTTTACACTTTTTCCGAGTGCAGCATTTTGTACTGGCTCATCAGTTATAATGTTGGAGCACGCGAGCCCCCCTCTCAGTGACGAGAGATGGACTAATCCAGAATTACCAATAGTTACAAACTATTATACTATCCCAGGGGGACCCCCCGCGGGTTAGGGGGAGTCCCATATTGGTTGGGACGAGAAAGAATTTACCCGATGCTCCCCAGCATGTCGTAAGAGGCGACTAACGGATTCTGTTTCTCCTTTTACCCTTGTTAAGTGTTTCTTGTATAGAATATAGTCAATTTTTGAAAAGATTTTAGTCAAGCAGTATGTAAGAAATGTTAAGTCCTTTGTACTGGAAACTTGCATTCTCCCAGTAAGGTAATAATATTGTACTACGTTGCAAGCCCCTGGATCGCAAATTTTTGATTAGTGCTCAAAGTTTGTGAACAAGAAACAATTGACAAGTGGCTCTATCCCATCTCCCCCCCCCCCCCCCCCCCCCCCCCCCCCCCTCCCCCCCCCCCCCCCCCCCCCCCCCCCGTCGCGATATAACCTTCGAGGTTGAAAACGACGTAAAACATCAAATAAAGAGAGAAAAGAATCCCAGCTAGGGGGCGACGAATACAAACGCTACTTTACAAGGTCGTTCGTTTTTCTCCAGAAAAACTGTCACAGACTATTCTGAAGAAAAAGTTAATCGCAATAATGCTGCAGAATACTATCCTTAGCGGATTATGACTTTATTCAGTTATTCTGCAGAAAAGACAAAGCTGGAGAAAAACCGTTCTTTTCTGCAGCATTTCTGCATAATGTCATCTTTCGCCGAAGCAGCGTTTTTTTCTGCAGCAAAACATTTTACTGCAGTAAAATTGAAATCAAGAATGCTGCAGTAAAACGGTGCTGTTGTTTTACTGCAGAAAACCTGTTTACATTTTTTCTGCAGCATTGTGTACTGGTTCTTGGCGGATTATGACATTACAGTTATTCTGGAGAAAAACCGAAATGCTGGAGAAAAACTGTCTTTTCTGCAGCATTTCTGCATAATGTCATCTTTCGCCGAAGCAACGTTTTTTACTGCAGTAAAAAAAAATTCTGAAGCATAATGTTTACTTAGTTTTCTGCAGCATTATTGCGATTAACTTTTTCTTCAGAGACATGTATTAAGGAGAACACATTGAGAACACTTTATGTGTTCCAAAAGTGTAAAAGTGTGTTTACCCTCACACTTTAAGTGTTCACAAAGTGTTCACAAAGTGTTATAAAATTTAGAGTGTACTGTCTTTCTTTTCTTTCTTTATTTGGTGTTTAACGTCGTTTTCAACCATTCAAGGTTATATCGCGACGGAGAGTGTACTGTATATTTCTTAATACGTTTTAAAGTAAGTCACGTTTATCTCACTTACCCTTGCCTACCCTGCCATCCCCGATGGTTATCCCCCCCCCCCTTCCCCACCCTCCTTATCATCACCAACACATATGACAGCTTGTTTTTTGCTTTTGGGCATCAATGCATGACATAAAAGATAAAAGATGATAGATTTTTGTGCTCCAGGCATGAACTTAGTTGATGGAAGATGGTCGATTTAGGAGTGCCAGTGAAAGTCGTGTGTGAGTTCAGTGGTTGTTATTGTCTGGTTTGCCAGCAGGCCGCTCCATATCAATAGCTGCATGCGGCTTCCCGGCGTATTACGCATCCAACTCGGGTTGTCTTTTTGGCTCTGACACGTAAGTGTAGCCTATGCGATGCTAACTTTTGTCTGTCTGTGCGTGTGTATGTGTGTAATCATAGATCTATACAGACACCGAAGTACTAATTTTACCTGGTTATTATCCATGCAACAGCTGCAAAGTATTGAAGCAATGATCAACACTTTCGTCGGCACGTATGTAGTTAACAGTGACAGTGTATGTGTGACAGTGCCGCCTCAACTTTTACAAAAAGCCGGATATGACGTCCTCAAAGGTATTTATCGAAAAAAAGAAGAAAAAAAAACATCCGGGGATATCATTCCCAGGAACCGTCTCATGTAAAATTTCATAAAGATCGGTCCACTAATTTGGTCCGAATCGCTCTACACACGCACACGCACAGACAGACCGTGGCACAGTGAGAGCTTTGAATGTACTTTCGATTCAATGACAATTGTCTGCATAATCAAGTAACCCCTACTGCGGCCAGTTCGTTTGTATTTAGTTACGAACACGGAACTAACCGCCAAGTTGGTCAGTTCTACTACATTTAATTTTTTTTGCTTTCCTAAATTGAGGCAAACCTACTGACAACAAAAAGGATTTTAGTCTGGTAAATGGGATGTTAGTTGGTTAAATTGTCCCATAAATAAATTCTACGTTACTACGGCAAAATGGCAAGCAGTGGTCTATATTTACATATGCGCCATGAGTCAGTGTTTGGTATATGGTGGTAACACACACACACTTAAGCATAGCAAGGCGGTATAACACAAACACTCAGCAGAACCAGGTGCCATAACACACACACTCCCCTGCAGACTTCAGAATAAGGCGGTATAAAACACACATTCAACAGAACCAGGCTGTATCGGGCAGAGCTACAAAGAGAAATCCTCTTTATATGTCACCAGTTAATCTCATCCGGCACATCCGTATCATTTCTCTGGGTCCCCTCTCACGTAGGGGTCCGGGGAAATGAACTGGCGGATGTCGCTGCCAAAGAAGCGGCAGAATCTAGCCCAGCTAACACTAACATCGGCTACTCAGTAACCGAGTTCTACAGTAAAATCCGTAAACTCATTCGAAGTCAGTACGTAACATCTCTGTCCTATCAACCCATTGATATGAACGATCTACACCCCGATCTCCCAACAAACCTCCTCACTATCTTCAGACGCCTCCGTGCCGGCGGCTGCCGCTTCCATATCTTTAACAAGTCCTGCCATTGTGGAGAACCCTATTCATTTCAACACATTTTCGCTCCATGCGCTACAAATAGAATTACCTTTAAAACCTTATATGACCATATGCAGCTCCATGGTCTGAGTCCCCAGGATTATCTGCGCAGTAGCAGTTCTCTAGGCTGGTCACACAGCTTGCTGCTGTGCCGACTGGTCAGGGACTCGGACATGGGGCTGTGGGTATAACTAAGCCCAGATTATCACATCAGCGTGTTTCAGTTTGAGGTCGAGTGGCTCCCGCCATCCCTCCTGATTCCAGCGACTACCTTCTAGACAACATATCCTCACCCAAGGCCCACTAGTCGCCAAACTGTACATATTGTTTTTATTACCACGGCCTTCGTGGCTTACATCTTAATCCTTTTATTTGTAAAAAGTTTTGAGATTTATTGTTCGTGTTCCTCTTACTTGCTCATCTATTTGGTTTTATTGGTGATCCTGAAAGGTTCCACTTTTTAACTCGATTTGAAATAAAAAAAAAATAATATTACAAGCCCGTTATTCAAGATATAGAATACAGACTTATAATTCTTACCAAGAAACATCTTAACTACTTTTCATTTTAACAAATTCCACAGAGCATTATCAACTCAACCCCACCCCCTGCCCTCCTCTCCTTATTTTTTGTTTCTTTCTTTCCTCTTTTTGAAAGCGGACAAACACTCAAGTCCTTAATGGCTCAAAACCGTAGGACTTTTAATATTAATTTTAACTAACCAGGCTGTATGACACACACAATATGTAGAGAGACTAAGGCGGTATAACATAAACAATCAACAGAACAAGGCGGTATAACACAAACACACAACAGAACAAGGCGGTGTGACACAAACACTTAACAGAACAATTAAGGCCGTATAACACAAACACTCAACAGAACAAGGCGATATGACACACACAATCTGTAGAGAGACTGAGGCGGTATAACATAAACATTCAACAGAACAAGGTGGTATAACACAAACACTCAACAGAACAAGGTGGTATAACACAAACACTCAACAGAACAAGGCGGTATAACACAAACACTCAACAGAACAAGGCTGTATGACACACACAATCTGTAGCAAGACTGAGGCGATATAACGTAAACATTCAACAGAACAAAGCGGTATAACACAAACCAACTCAACAGAACAAGGCGGTATGACACAAACACTCAACAGAACAAGGCGGTATAACACAAACACTCAACAGAACAAGGCAGTATGACACACACAATCTGTAGCAAGACTGAGGCAGTATAACATAAACATTCAACAGAACAAAGCGGTATAACACAAACCAACTCAACAGAACAAGGCGGTATGACACAAACACTCAACAGAACAAGGCGGTATAACACAAACACTCAACAGAACAAGGCAGTATGACACACACAATCTGTAGCAAGACTGAGGCAGTATAACATAAACATTCAACAGAACAAAGCGGTATAACACAAACCGACTCAACAGAACAAGGCGGTATGACACACACAATCTGTAGAGAGACTGAAGCGGTATAACATAAACATTCAATTGAACAAGGCGGTATGACACAAACCAACTCAACAGAACAAGGCGGTATGACACAAACACTCAACAGAACAAGGCGGTATAACACAAACACTCAACAGAACAAGGTAGTATGACACACACAATCTGTAGCAAGACTGAGGCGGTATAACATAAACATTCAACAGAACAAGGTGGTATGACACACATAATCTGTCGAGAGACTGAGGCGGTATAACACAAACATTCAATTGAACAAGGCGGTATGACATACACAATCTGTAGATTAACTGAGGCAGTATAGCATTAACATTCAACAGAACAAGGCGGTATGACACACACAATCTGTAGAGAGACTGAGGCAGTCTAACACAAACACTCAACAGAACAAGGCGGTATGACACACACACACACTCAACAGAACAAGGCGATATAAAACACACACTCAACAGAACAAGGCAGTATGACACACACACTCTCAACAGAACAAGGCAGTCTAACATAAAAACACTCAACAGAACAAGGCGGAATAACACATTAACACTCAACAGAACAAGGTTGTATGACACACACACTCAACAGAGAGACTGAGGCAGTCTAACACAAACACTACAGAACAAGGCGGAATGACACACACACTCAACAGAACAAGGTGGTATGACTGTGACACACTCTACAGAGAGACTGAGGCGGTCTAACACAAACACTCAACAGAACAAGGCCGTTTGACAAACAAACTCAACAGAACAAGGCCGTTTGACAAACAAACTCAACAGAACAAGGCGGTTTGACAAACAAACTCAACAGAGAGACAAGGCGGTAGGACACACACACTTTGTAGAGAGACTGAGGCGGTCTAACACAATCATTCAACAGAACAAGACTGTATGACACACATTCAACAGAACAAGGTGGTATGACACACACACACTCAACTGAGAGACTGAGGCGGTCTAACACAAACACTCAACTGAACGAGTAATAACAAGTTGCAATCGTGGGAATTTTTTTGCTGATTTTGTTTAATTTTTAATTTTGTTAATTTTGTTTGTCTATCTCAGTTGCATTCAGTCTGCTACAAGTATGAGTACAACCCTTATTGTTTACTCTTTCTCCTTCTTCATAGGTATTTTTCTTTTCTTAATCAAATTCTCCTATTTTCATTAACATGATAGATAAACCGATATCATATAAATCATAACATTTAAATAAAGAAAAAAAATTCAGTACTTAAATTAATTTACTTTCTTACAGACTGAGGCAATTTAACAAAAACACTCAACAAAACAAGGCGGTAGAACACAAACATTAGGTATTTTTCTTTTCTTAATCAAATTCTAATATTTTCAATAACATGATAGATAAACGAATATAATATTAATCATATAACATTTAAATAAAAATTAAAAATTAAAAAAAATCATACCATCAATTTACTCTCTTAGAGAGACTGAGGCGGTCTAACACAAACACTCAACAGAACAAGGCAGTAGAACACAAACACTCAACAGAACAAGGCTGTATGACACACACACTCTGTAGAAAGACTCAGGATAGAATTTTTTTTTCTCAGTTGCATGCAGGGTTAGGGTTAGGGTTAGGGTTAGAATTAGGGTTATGTTAAGTTTTACTTGGGTTTTTTTCTTTCGTAAAAGCGGGAAGCATCCTTCTTCATAGGTCTGTAATGGGAGTTAAACCTTAAAAGTCATTTTATGGTATGATTTTTGACATTTTACTAGTGATTGTAATGATATTTGTTTATTTATCATGTACTTAAAAATATCAGAATTTTATTAAGAAAAAAAAAAACTATGAAGAAGGATGCTCCTCGCATTTAAAAAAGAAAAAAAAAGGAAAATAAAAACGAAAAAAAGTTAACCCTAACCCTAAACCTAACCCTAACCCTAACCCTACATGATTGAGTGAGAAAAAAAATAAAAAAAGATTGTATCCCAAGTCTTTCTACAGAGTGTGTGTCATACCGCCTTGTTCTGTTGAGTGTTTGTTTTCTACTGCCTTGTTCTGTTGAATATTTGTGTTAGACCGCCTCAGTCTCTCTAAAAGAGTAAATTAATGGTAGGATTTTTTTTAATTTAATTTTTTTTTATTAAGTATTATGATGAATATTATATTCGTTTATTTATCTATCATGTTATTGAAAATATGAGAATTTGATTAAGAAAAGAAAAATACCTTCAATACCTTCCGCCTTGAAGAAATAAGAAAATAAAAATAAAAAAATAAAAAAATAAAGGGTTGTGCTCATACTTGTAGCAGACTGAATGCAACTGAGGTAAAACAATTTTTTTTTACAAAATTAAAAATTAAAAGACATCAGCAAAGAAATCTCCACAATTGTTAATTGTAATTACTCGTTCTAACTTGAGTGTTTGTGTTAGACCGCCTCCGTCTCTCTGTTGAGTGTGTGTGTCATACCGACTTGTTCTGTTGAGTGTGTGTGTCATACCACCATGTTCTGTTGAGTATGTGTGTCAAACGTTAACCGCCTTGTTTTGTTGAGTGTGTGTGTGTCATACCGCCTTGTTTTGTTGACTATGTGTGTCATACCGCCTTGTTTTGTTGAGTGTGTGTGTCATACCGCCTTAATGTTCTGTTGAGTGTTTGTGCTATACTGCCTTGTTCTGTTTAGAGTTTGTGTTATACCGCCTCAGTCTCTCTAGAGATTGTGTGTGTCATACCGCCTTGTTCTATTGAGTGTGTGTGTCATACCGCCTTGTTCTGTTGAGTGTGTGTGTCATACCGCCATGTTCTGTTGAGTGTGTGTGTCATACCGCCTTTTTCTGTTGAGTGTTTGTGTTAGACCGCCACAGTCTCTCTGCAGAGTGTGTGTCATACTGCCTTGTTCAGCTGTTAAGTGTGTGTGTTAGACTGGCTTAGTCTCTCTGTTGAGTGTTGTGTCATTCCGCCATGTTCTGTTGAGTGTTTGTTCTCATACTTTCATGTTATTGAAAATATGAGATATGCCTTGTTCTGTTGAGTGTTTGAGTTAGATCGCCTCAGTCTCTCTGTTGAGTGTGTGTGTCATATATCGCCTTGTTCTGTTGAGTGTGTGTGTTATACCTCCTCAGTCTCTCTGTAGAGTGTGTGTGTCATATACCGCCTTGTTCTGTTGAGTGTTTGTGTTAGACCACCTCAGTCTCTCTGTTGAGTGTGTTTGTCATACCGCCTTGTTCTGTTGAGTGTGTGTGTGTGTGTCATACCGCCTTGTTCTGTTGAGTGTTTGTGTCATACCGCCTCAATCTCTCTGTAGAGTGTGTGTGTCATATCGCCTTGTTCTGTTGAGTGTGTGTGTTAGACCGCCTCAGTCTCTCTGCAGAGTGTGTGTGTCATACCGCCTTGTTCTGTTGAGTGTGTGTGTATACCGCCTTGTTCTGTCGAGTGTGTTTGTCACAGTCATACCGCCTTGTTCTGTTGAGTGTTTGTGTCATACCGCCTTGTTCTGTTTAGTGTTTGTGTTAGACCGCGCCTCAGTCTCCCTACAGATTGTAAGTGTCATATCGCCTTGTTCTGTTGAATGTGTGTGTCATACCCCTTTGTTCTGTTACATGTTTGTGTTATGCCGCCTCAGTCTCTCTAC
>NC_090247.1:39230531-39315531 GCF_037325665.1 Littorina saxatilis | reverse complement strand
TCGATCGGTGCTGCATCAGAACTAGCGACTTTTAAATTAATGTTAATGATAGTGACCTTTGGGCTTATCTAAAGAACAACTAGCCACCGCCCGCATTTAACATTTTTTAGATTGATTATAATTAGGAAGAAAGAATGCATTTTGTGTAGCGCTATTCTGTCGCTGCACACTATCCCCAGCCTGTGTCCAGTGAACTGACTTCCTTGAGGGAATTTCTCAAGAACAATAAACATTTCGGCTTGTTGTCTTTTAATTTTGAATTCTGGAACGTTAGCAGTCTTATCCGACTGAGTCTGTTTTCGGATGCATACCCGCGTGCCATGCTAAGAAGTTATGCTAATGAGAACGATCAAACCAGGCCTGGCTCGGATGTTCTCCTTGGCAATAATCAGAAAACACTGAGATTGATTATACCCGTCATGACTGAGGTAGTCATGTCAGTATACTGTGACAATGGAACCTACAACACAGACACCCTCCCGCCCGGCCGCACCCGAAAATCAAACTGATTTACAAAAGCAAGGTCTTTCCACGTTAAAAAAAAAAAAAAATCAGAACAGCTGAAAGTAACTTGAACAAGTCAGTTGCGGCATGTCATTACCGTGCTGAGAAAGAAAAATCCACAATTTGTCACAATCCAAAACAATAAGTTTTGTTCGCCAATCTAGTCGGTCAAGCAATGACGCATGGTGAGTCTGAGAGGTGCATGCAGGTGTCATCAGTCAGTTCTTCTCAGAAGCCATAATTATATGAAAAGGCGGGTCAGTTTTGAAGCCCGGTCACTGTTTTACTGAGCGGGAGAAAAACGGTACATTTCAGTAACTCCTACTTAAAACGCATTTCCCTCATTGCTGCCGCCCATCCTCCTCAGCATGATTCCGCGGAAAAAGTAACAAGTCGCGTAAGGCGAAAATACAACATTTAGTCAAGTAGCTGTCGAACTCACAGAATGAAACTGAACGCAATGCAACGCAGCAATACTCGTAGCATCGTCAGTCCACCGCTCATGGCAAAGGCAGTGAAATTGACAAGAAGAGCGGGGTAGTAGTTGCGCTGAGAAGGATAGCACGCTTTTCTGTACCTCTCTTTGTTTTAACTTTCTGAGCGTGTTTTTAATCCAAACATATCATATCTATATGTTTTTGGAATCAGGAACCGACAAGGAATAAGATGAAAGTGTTTTTAAATTGATTTCGAAAATTTAATTTTGATCATAATTTTTATATATTTAATTTTCAGAGCTTGTTTTTAATCCAAATATAACATATTTATATGTTTTTGGAATCAGAAAATGATGGAGAATAAGATGAACGTAAATTTGGATCGTTTTATAAAAATTTTTTTTTTTTACAATTTTCAGACTTTTAATGACCAAAGTCATAAATTAATTTTTAAGCCACCAAGCTGAAATGCAATACCGAAGTCCGCGCTTCGTCGGAGATTACTTGTCCAAAATTTCAACCAATTTGGTTGAAAAATGAGAGCGTGACAGTGCCGCCTCAACTTTCACGAAAAGCCGGATATGACGTCATCAAAGACATTTATCAAAAAAATGAAAAAAACGTCTGAGGATATCATACCCAGGAACTCTCATGTCGAATTTCATAAAGATCGGTCCAGTAGTTTGGTCTGAATCGCTCTACACGCACGCACGCACGCACGCACACACACACACACACACACACACACACACATACACACACACACACACACACATACACCACGACCCTCGTCTCGATTCCCCCCTCTACGTTAAAACATTTAGTCAAAACTTGACTAAATGTAAAAATGCTGCACACACACACACACACACACACACACACACACACACACACACACACACACACACACACTGACACACACACATTTTTTTTCCGCGGAAAAAAAGGAAATGCCGCATGTGAAAACGAATAATTATTGTGATCATCCGCTCAGGATAGAATACAGACTGACACCAGCATAATTATATGAGAGTGTAGAAGCTAAGATTTCACTGAGGTTCTACACTTTGCTCCGCCCTCGTTCATGTTAAATTTTTTCAGTCAATGCTCGACTATTACTGAAAAACAACTCGTGTAAAACTGGTTTCACTAAGCAAGCCATGTACTTTAATCTCAACATCTCTTGCGCTTGACTGAGTTACCGAATTAAAGGCCGAAGCGTCCGCCCCGTGATCGGGAGGTCGTGGGTTCGAACCCCGGCCGGGTCATACCTAAGACTTTAAAATTGGCAATCCGGCTATAGTGGCTGCTCCGCCTGGCGTCCGGCATTATGGGGTTAGTGCTAGGACTCAGTGGTTGGTCAGTCCGGTGTCAGAATAATATGACTCAGTGGGTGAGACATGAAGACTGTGCTGCGATTTCTGTCTTGTGTGTGGCGCACGTTAAATGTCAAAGCAGCACCGCCCTGATATGGCCCTTCGTGGTCGGCTGGCAAACAAAAAAGGCCGAAGAAGGAAAGCGTGAGAGAAATATATAATATATGCCTAAGCATAGTCACAATAACCTATTTGACCCAAACTGCTGGGCGCTGACGAGACTGGTACTTTGCGGTAAAAGTGTAAAGAGACTGAAATGACGCCATAAACAAACAAAATTAATACGTCTGCCCGCCTGCGGTCTCAGAAAAAGCATGCGGAGCCACACCGTCACCAAACCAGGCTGAAAAAAAAGAGCTAAACCATGGAGGGGCATTCTGGAGTACACGTGAGGAGGGAAAGTCACATGGTATTTATTCGACCAATCATTGACTTTCTAAGAATAGATTTCTCCGAGTCAAGTCACGTTGTATCGGACGTGCTTGAAATCATAGGTTGTTATTGTTCTATAGGTTTGGAGTGTTCTTGATACTAAACGCCAGTTGTAAATGCTAGTTGCACAGTATGAAAGGAAAATCGCAACTTAAAGGGACTGGGAACAAGGTTATGGCCAAAAAGAACGCAATACACTGGTTTCGTAAAGGACTCAGACTTCACGACAACCCAGCACTACTCGAAGCCATCAAAGATTCGTCGAGCTACCGCTGTGTTTACATCTTGGATCCTTGGTTTGCAGGCTCATCGCAAGTTGGCATAAACAAATGGAGGTATGTTGTGCACATTGAATTTGTGTGTCGATTGCAGTGTTCATATTTGCTGTCGTGCAGTTGAACGCTTCAAATGTTCCGTAAAGTGTCAATAACGAGGGGTTTGTGTAGCCACCGCCTATATGTGTGCTTTACCGTATACGATTCGATGTCGGAGAGGTCTACGAAGGCAGAACCACGTTTTACAGCACACTTTTTTTTCTTCCGCACTTTTAAATCAAATCAAATTGATATGGGTTTGAGAGTCGAAGAAGAATAGTTGCAGGGTAAAAAAAGTGAAAAATGATTGCTGAAAGTGGCCATTCTGTGTTTGCATTATTGATTACGTCGCCGAGGGCGTTATAGCCGATGACGTAAGTGGCATTGACATTGGTGGTATAACGATATGATTTTTCTACTAGGACCATTTTTTTTAAGGGGTCTTGTTGATCAGGCATACACTCCACACTGACTAACCCACGAAAGCGGTTCACTTATTAACTGACTTATTGAGAGAGAAAAGCATATTTTTGTGCAAGTGAAGAAAATTCGTTGTACAAACTGCAATCCATGGGCTTTACCCCAAAATAGATTACTTCAAAAACGTGCAGCGAGTGGTTACGTAACTCTCTAAAATAAAATACCTTTTTTTTCTGAGCTAATTAGACCCCATGAGTGTAAAGTACCAAAGGTCAATTCATCAGTACTTCAGAAGGGAGGGGGGTACATATGAAGTCACAAAGTATGCGTGGAAAACAGGGTCTTAAAAAAGGATTGAGGTACCGTACTGTCTATAAAACGGGGGTATATTTACTGAGAAAACAAAAGGGAAGGAGTCTAAACTCTGGGGTCTTAAAAGGTGGGATCCATTGTAGCTTGTCACTTGCCCAAAGCCTGTTTAAGTTGTTACTGTTAGAAAATAGAATAGTATGTCAGCTTTCACAGTTTGTTGCTAAATACGCCTGCATTGTTGCAAAAATGTCCAGCCCTGACAGTGACAGTGTCAAGACTGAAAGTTTCTTGAAAGTGCTGATGGTGCCTTGTTTTTTTTCTCGAATAAAGTACACAAAATATTTGAGGTACATGTATATTTGAATCAATGAATGTGCCTGTCATTAGTTACATTTACAAGAAATTAAGCTCTGTTTGATAATGAGATGGGAGACAATAGGTCTTCCTGATGAATCACGACACAGATTGCTCTATTTTTGTGCATGGATTTGGCCACTGCATGACCTCCAGTTTTTTTTACTTCTGTGTGCCTGGTACAAGTACAACTTCGTCAACTTTCTGACAGAAAAAAAAATCAAGAAATCAACGCCCAACAAAATTAGGATTAAAATGATACTCTTAATATATATATATGTGTGTGTCAGTCAGGTTATTAATCCATAAAAAAAGCTGTTAATTATATTTATGATGGTATTTGGTACAAATCTGTCGTTCTCAGTAAATTGATAAATGTGCTTCCTGTTTTCAGATTTTTGCTTGAGAGTCTTGAGGATTTGGATAGCAGCCTACGCAAAATCAACAGTCGACTGTTTGTCATCAGGGGGCAGGCAGCAGATGTCTTCTCCAGAATATTCAAGGTAAATGTCTGACTAGCTTTGTTTATGGGAAGGGGGGGGGGGGGGGGGGGGTGGAATGAACAAGAAGGGGGAAGTCTACAAACTAAAACTGGTTTTTAATGAATTTTTTTTTATTTTTACTAAAGTTGATTTAGCTGTGAAACAGCTTGTCAGTTTTAAAATGATTAAATACAATTCTTGTGCTCAAGTATCATTGTCACTGGATTGTTGTTGTTAAAATGTCAATTTTGCTGATTCTGATTTACTGATTGTGCAAACATGTATTATGATGAGCCATTGTGCAAACACAGCTCTTGGGGGAATGCAGCTTTAACACATGATACATTATCTAATTACAGGAATGGAACATTACGCAGTTGTCCTTTGAAGAGGACCCCGAGCCTTATGGGAAAGAGCGAGACCATGCCATCTGTGCACTGGCGGCAGAACTTGGCGTGGATGTGGTCATCAGGTCCTCTCACACTCTCTACGATCTTAAAGAGTGAGTCATAACAATGCAAAGCTTTCTTTAACAGTGAAAACAATCCTTCAACACAGCTGATTAAAGTGATTAAAAATGAAATTTTGTTTTTAAAAATCAGCCAAGAGTATGATAGAAACAAGTCGCGTAAGGCGAAATTACTACACTTAGTCAAGCTCTGGAACTCACAGAATGAAACTGAACGCACTGCATTTTTTCACAATGACCGTTGTCCGCCGCTCGTGCAAAACGCAGTGAAACTGACGAGCCTGTTTAGCGCGGTAGTGCTTTTGCTGTGCTGCATAGCACGCTTTTCTGTACCTCTCTTTGTTTTAACTTTCTGAGCGTGTTTTTAATCCAAACATATCATATCTATATGTTTTTGGAATCAGGAACCGACAAGGAATAAGATGAAATTGTTTTTAAATCGATATCGGAAATTTGATTTTAATCATAATTTTTATATTTTTTATTTTCAGAGCTTGTTTATAATCCACATATAACATATTTATATGTTTTTGGAATCAGAAAATTAAGAAGAATAAGATGAACGTAAATTTGGATCGTTTTATATAAAAAAAAATTAATTACAATTTTCAGATTTGTAATGACCAAAGTCAATAATTAATTTTTAAACCACCAAGCTGAAATGCAATACCAAAGTCCGGCCTTCGTCGAAGATTGCTTTACAAAAATTTCAATTAATTTGATTGAAAAATGAGGGTGTGACAGTTCCGCCTCAACTTTTACAAAAAGACGGATATGACGTCATCAAAAGTATTTATCGAAAAAAACATCCGGGGATATCATTCCCAGGAACTCTCATGTCAAATTTCGTAAAGATCGGTCCAGTAGTTTGGTCTGAATCGCTCTACACACGCACAGACACACACACACACACACACATACACCACGACCCTCGTCTCAATTCCTCCCTCTATGTTAAAACATTTAGTCAAAACTTGACAAAATGTAAAAAGAGAAACTCATGAATAGGTTCTTATCAGACAAAAATATGTTGATGTTGATTGTTTAAAATATTATATCTCTTCCAAGCAAAATGTCGTGACCGGCATTAGCTCCCATGTGTCCTGCTTTATGATAATCTTCAACATCTTTTTTTTTCAAACACTTCTAACAATATCAGGGCAGTAACTAGTGTAAGCTTCAAATAGTGACGTTGGGTTATTGTAACCATGAGTGTGTACTTTTTGTGTCTTGTCTTGTGACAGAAAAAACCACTAAGAGGCAGTTCAGTACCGTAACTTTTGTGTGTGATTCTTCCCCTTCGGATGGATTAATATGTGTATGTATCATTGTATTTGTAACAAATTTTGACAAGCTCTTAAAACTGACAGACTTTTTTCTTTAAAATTTGCAGCATTTTGGAGGCCAACAACAACCAGCCACCACTGACGTACAGACGTTTCCAGTCGATTCTGTCAGGTCTGCCACCCCCACCCACCCCACTTGATCCCATCACTAGCAGCTCTGTTCAGCACACCCGTACCCCAATCTCTGACGACCATGATGAGAAGTTTGGGGTACCTACGCTGGAAGAATTGGGTAAGTTTTTTGTATGTGGTGTTCCATTTCAGTATAGTCTGGCCAGTATGTATTTGTGTTACTTGTGCATGTAAGGGTGGGGAACATTGTAAGTGTCACAACATGCATTTTACAAACATTTTGACAATTGAAATTCCGCCTTTTTAAATTTTATTAAATACTTTTATGTTTGCCAAGCACATCACTGTGAGGCGTTTAAAATCAAGCTGATACTGAAACATTTAAAATACCTTAACTCATGTCAAATATAATGCAATTTTAAATGTAACAAAACATTGCCTGTATATGTGGTAAAGAACTTTCTACTTAAATCATGTTTTTTAGATTTGAAACGGCACTGAGAATGTCTACATTTTGTTTGATCATTTGCCTCTTTGAAAACAAAGAAACTATTGCTCATATTTTGTGTGTTTATTGCAGGTTTTGATACCGACTCTCTTGGTCCGACCAAATTCTGTGGTGGGGAAACAGAGGCTCTGGCTAGGATATACCGTCATCTCGAAAGAAAGGTAAATATCCTGTTGAATTGAAACTTCACTTCTAAACCTACAGAAAAGGGGGAAAATGCAGTGGTCGCCATTACTATTAATTTGGGCCAGTCTGTGTTTGAAAAGATGGGTTTGTATTTTTTGTTAGGCTGGATTTATGCAGTGTATTTGGTTTTTTTAAGTTGTCACGCTTTTCCTTTTTGGATGGATTTTCTTTGGAGGTGCTTGATCTTTTTATATTTAGTCAAGTTTTGACTAAATATTTTAACATCGAGGGGGAATCGAAACGAGGGTCGTGGTGTATGTGCGTGCGTGTGTGTGTGTGTGTGTGTAGAGCGATTCAGACTAAACTACTGGACCGATCTTTATGAAATTTGACATGAGAGTTCCTGGGTATGAAATCCCCAAACGTTTTTTTCATTTTTTTGATAAATGTCTTTGATGACGTCATATCCGGCTTTTCGTGAAAGTTGAGGCGGCACTGTCACGCCCTCATTTTTCAACCAAATTGGTTGAAATTTTGGTCAAGTAATCTTCGACGAAGCCCGGACTTCGGTATTGCATTTCAGCTTGGTGGCTTAAAAATTAATTAATGACTTTGGTCATTAAAAATCTGAAAATTGTAAAAAAAAAATAAAAATTTATAAAACGATCCAAATTTACGTTTATCTTATTCTCCATCATTTGCTGATTCCAAAAACATATAAATATGTTATATTCGGATTAAAAACAAGCTCTGAAAATTAAATATATAAAAATTATTATCAAAATTAAATTATCGAAATCAATTTAAAAACACTTTCATCTTATTCCTTGTCGGTTCCTGATTCCAAAAACATATAGATATGATATGTTTGGATTAAAAACACGCTCAGAAAGTTAAAACAAAGAGAGGTACAGAAAAGCGTGCTATCCTTCTTAGCGCAACTACTACCCCGCTCTTCTTGTCAATTTCACTGCCTTTGCCATGAGCGGTGGACTGACGATGCTACGAGTATACGGTCTTGCTGAAAAATGGCATTGCGTTCAGTTTCATTCTGTGAGTTCGACAGCTACTTGACTAAATATTGTATTTTTGCCTTACGCGACTTGTTTTCCTTTGAGATAAACATGTTTTCTGTTTTACTATGTGTTATCATTGTTCAGATGGTAGTATGAATTGACTTCTGAGCTCAGAGGCAAAGAGGAAATGGAATAATAAAGCTGGTGTGCTTTAGTGTTAAGCTTATTGTTGAGCGTATTTTGAGCGTATTTAATGCATATTGCAGAAGCGGTTTGGGTTAATAGATGAACACTGGAAATAACTCTGTCAGATTTGTATGGGTTGTGAAAGAGTGAATACTCTTGTTTTTACTGGCCTATTGTGGCACATGGGACTGTTTGACTCTATATAAAAGCAAGAGTATTCACTCTTTCGCATCCCATACAAATCTGACAGAGTTATTTCCGGTGTTCATCTATTAATTCAGAGTAATTTCTTATTGTCTATTACTATGTACTGAGCATGTTTTTTGTTTGCTGTGTTTCAGGCTTGGGTTGCAAGTTTTGAGCGCCCAAAGATGAGTCCACAGGCCCTGTTTCCGAGTCAGACGGGTCTCAGTCCGTACTTAAGATTTGGTTGCCTGTCGCCCAGGCTTTTCCACTGGAAACTCACAGAACTTTACAAAAAAGTAAGTGACTATTGGTATCTTCAGGAACGGAGGAAATGTGTGAAAATACAGTGTAATGATGTGCACATAATGCTCTTTGTATGGAGCACTTAAGTCTATAATTACAGTGGAATCCAGCTATAACGATCCTGGGTATAACGAAATCCCTCTTTTAACAAACTGCCATAGATTTCCCGGCAGACAGCCTTCTATTTCTTACTTGTTACTTTCCGGCTACATCAAACCTTTTGAACTCATTTGCATAACGAACCCCTCTTTTAACAAACACGTTTTCATCGCCCCAGAGCCGTTTTGTCTCTAAAAGTCACAAGGCTACAACAAACTGATGTCAATAATTGTCTCCAAAGACAAAAATACACAAACACAAGTGCACATCGCGTGATGAGCGAACTCTGAACAAACTAACATCGGGAGGTGCACGGAACAGATCGAACCAAAACCGAAAGTTGTGGTGACGTCATGACATTTTGCGATGTACGTCAGCGAAACTCGTGCACATGTGGTCTGTCTTGCTAAAAACAATGGCTGACGAATATGGTTTCGAAATCTGGAACTGTTTTTTTGTTTTTTCCGATCCGTGACTGAGTGACGCGATATAGAACCACGCGTTCGTTTGAATCAATACTCTCCTCAGGCAGTGAAGTCTCCTAAATTGCTCAACACTGTGGACAGTCCGGAGTGCAGTTATGTCCCGTGAATGAGCGAGTCAAAGTTTTATCGTGAAAACTGACGCTTTTCATGCACCTCCCGCTGTTTGTTTGCCTCTCTCTATGGATTATATCATGAAGCTGTTGAAAACATGCAGAGATTGTACTCTCCAAGGAAAGATCGATGGGACGATCATTTGAAGGTGATTGGGAAAACTTGACTTGAGGCCATTTAGGGTTGAAAACTCTACAGCGAATTACTGATATAACGAACTAAAATGTATTTCCCTTGAGATTCGTTGTACCTGGACTCCACTGTATGTCTGTTGTTCTTTTAACTTTCTTTTTCTCTTAGTCAGTGTCTCAACTTCTGTTTACTATGTATTCAGCCAGCCTGTATGCAGACAAAAAGTACTTTCAGCGTTTAACAGTGCATTTAAGTCTGCTCTGACTGCACAGTGCATGTTAAAAACTTTAACACGTTGGCTGATTTAATTTGGTTACACAATTCAATTGATTATGTCCAGGATAATATAGTTGATTGACAGAGTGTTCAGTCCGCTTTAGAATGTTAGATTTTGTTATTATAGAAAAGTCTTGTTTGTTTGTTTGTTTGTTTATTAAGTGATTAATTTTATGTACAGGTGAAGAAAGGCCAGGAACCACCGTTAGCCTTGCACGGTCAGCTTCTGTGGAGAGAATTCTTCTATTCAGCAGCATCCAATAATCCCAGCTTTGACAAAATGTCCGGCAACAGTGTCTGTGTTCAAATCCCATGGGATCACAATCCAGAAGCACTGGCCAAATGGGCAGAGGTATGCATGACTTTGTTTATGCTTAGTGCATTTTCTCGTATTATGTTTTATTTTCCCCCCCGTAGGTTCATTTTGTGTGTGTCAGAGGTTACGTTAAAGAATTAGTCAGGGAGGAAAGTAGGAGCAGAATTATTTGCTAATACCCTGTGAGTTTTACAGTTTAATCGTCATGTTACTTGAACAAAAACAAGCTAACAAAAAAACTGAAACAATCATGCCTCCTCGCGACTTATCCCCCCCTAACCCCCCCCCCCCCCACCACCACCACACGCATGTACACACGCACGCACACAAAACACAACACACCAGCAACATAGGCAAACAACTGATTTGATCCAACATATCCCTGCACTTCTTACTCTGATCAATATTTCATTGTCTCGTGAGCCCGCAAAACTGTTCCTTTCATTGTCTGTAACCATGCGGCAATAGGTGTAGGTAATATTAAGTTAACATACCTTGTAATGCAACAAGCGCAGTGACTAAAACTAATGATAACACACACAGTGTTGCAACAGGCAAAGGAAATAAAATTAACATTTGCTCATAATGTATTTCAACAGGGTCAGACAGGTTTTCCCTGGATTGATGCCATAATGGTGCAGCTAAAAAAAGATGGCTGGATTCATCATTTGGCGCGACATGCTGTAGCCTGCTTTCTGACACGTGGAGACCTCTGGATCTCTTGGGAAGAAGGAATGAAGGTAAGGAAGATTCAATCTTATTCACCAGTAGTTGAATGTCTTTGTTACATTCTTGAGGCTAAAGTGACGAGCCAAAAGACAAAATTGATCTTTGTATTCACCATCAGACAATAAAAGTTGTATTATATTATATTGTATTGTAAGGTTTCTTCTTCTTCTTGTCGTTCACCGTTAGATCGTCAGTCCGGACTGCAGGGTGTCTCTTTTCTTTTCTTTTTCTCTATTTTTGGAGCCCGGCGCTGCACCTGCCTGGCGGGACTTCACAGGGCGAGCACCATCGCGTGCATTTCGGACTGTTGACATTTCATTTTGCGTTTTTGCGTGGATCTGTGGTTGGTTAAGGTGCGCCTGTTGGCCCAGATCCTCCGACTTCAGCCCTTAGGTTTCTTTCGGGCTTACCCCGCCCTTAGTTCCTGGCTCAAAAACCTAACCTGGGAACACATGGGGGATTTCTTACCGGGGGTCCCACCCCGGGGCTAGAGCTTTTAATCCGGCTCTTACCCGCATGGTGTAACCGTCATCGGACACGTAGGGCATTTATAGGGTAGTCAGTGCCATCTGCCAACCCACCCCGTCCTGGTAGAGACACCGCTAGTTGGTCCGGGACTGCTTATTCTATATTCGCAGCTGGCTCCCATATCTGGGGACCGTTCCCCTATTCGCCACCTGGGGACCCGACGGGTTGAGGATAGTCGCCCCCCCCTACTGAATTGGAAGTAGTCTGTTCCCGGGTAAGGGTTCAAAGAGCTAAGTTGTGTTTTGTGAACTTCTTGTTACTGGTTGTCCGTTGTGTATGTTGTCTGTTCTCTTTAAAGACCCAGAGGTGCATGTCGACAATCTTCTGTTCTGTATTGTCTTTTGTTTTTGCTAAGCGTTCCGTACATTAACATTTTTTGTTTTTGAGTCTTCATTTTGGAATGTTAGCAGTACGGGGGACTTTCTAGTTTCCGTACTTTCATCAGTGTCTGGGTGGCTGAGTGGTAAACGCACTTGCCTCGGAAGCGAGAGGTTGCGAGTTCGACCCTGGGTCAGGGCGTTAGCAATTTTCTCCCCTCTTTCCTAACCTAGGTGGTGGGTTCAAGTGCTAGTCTTTCGGATGAGACGAAAAACTGAGGTCCCTTCGTGTACACTACATTGGGGTGTGCACGTTAAAGATCCCACGATTGACAAAAAGGGTCTTTCCTGGCAAAATTGTATAGGCATAGATAAAAATGTCCACGAAATACCCGTGTGACTTGGAATAATAGGCCGTGACACTGAAAGGTGAATGCTCGCCCTGATAGGCTTGAGGTTTGCTGTCTGATGTGAATGCGTGATATATTGTGTAAAAAATTCCATCTCACAAGGCATGAATAAATCCCTGCGCCTTGAATCCGTGGTTGAGATATGTGCGCAATATAAATTGCATAAAATAAAATAAAATAAAAAATCAGTACCATCCTGAAGAAGGCAGTTTGTTGCTGCCGAAATATTGATAAAGAAAGACCTAACCTGGCAACTGCTGTGTCCTCTTTTTGGCTCACGTAAGTGTAGCCTATGCGATGCTAAACTTTGTCTGTCTGTGCGTGTGTATGTGTGTGATAGAAACTTTAATATTTGACTAAACACCGAAATACTAATTTTACCTGGTTATTATCCAAGCAACAGCTTCAAAATATTGAAGCAATGATCAACATTTCGTCGGCACGTATGTAGTTAAAGTGTGTATCCAAAGAAAACGGGTGGTGGTGGGTTTTGGGGGGGTAAAAACAGGTGACTGGTTTGTGTCGTGTGTGGTATGTAGACCAGGTCAGGGGTCAAGGTTAGGTCAGATCGCGTGAAGGATTGTGGTATAGATACAGTTATCACCGAGCTGCAGTTCGCCGATTCGGAGAAGACGATTTCACATTGTTCGGTTTTGTAGCTCCAGAAAAATAGATAAAGAAGATACCAAAGGAGATTTCCTGCAGGTTAATCTGCACAGCGTGTTACCAGTGTCTGCGCGAGGAAGCGCTGTATAAAGCGCAGTGTCGATCTGGCCATCTGGCAGTCGTGTCCCCGTAAGTAGGCTACAGACAGACAGATCTAGATCTAGTGTCTCGCACTCTTGCACCGTGTCACCTATGCTTACTGTGTGTGTGTGTATGTGTGACGGAGTGATTGAGTTTGTGTTACTGTTTGTCGATTTCTTACGTGAGCCTTGAAGGCTTCGCCTCTTGTTTGTTTAAATGTTATCAGTACATCTGTTTTGTTTACGCCCCGCAGGTTAGGGGGAGGCCCATATTGGTTGGGACGAGAAAGAATTTACCCGATGCTCCCCAGCATGTCGTAAGAGGCGACTAACGGATTCTGTTTCTCCTTTTACCCTTGTTAAGTGTTTCTTGTCTAGAATATAGTCAATTTTTGTAAAGATTTTAGTCAAGCAGTATGTAAGAAATGTTAAGTCCTTTGTACTGGAAACTTACATTCTCCCAGTAAGGTAATATATTGTACTACGTTGCAAGCCCCTGGAGCAAATTTTTGATTAGTGCTTTTGTGAACAAGAAACAATTGACAAGTGGCTCTATCCCATCTCCCCCCTTCCCCCGTCGCGATATAACCTTTGTGGTTGAAAACGACGTTAAACACCAAATAAAGAAAGATCTGTTTTGTTTAAATGTTATCAGTACATCTGTTTTGTTTAAATGTTAGCAGTACATCTGTTTTGTTTAAATGTTAGCAGTACATCTGTTTTGTTTAAATGTTATCAGTACATCTGTTTTGTTTAAATGTTATCAGTACATCTGTTTTGTTTAAATGTTAGCAGTACATCTGTTTTGTTTAAATGTTAGCAGTACATCTGTTTTGTTTAAATGTTATCAGTACATCTGTTTTGTTTAAATGTTAGCAGTACATCTGTTTTGGTTAAATGTTAGCTGTACATCTGTTTTGGCGTTCTTTTCAAGGGTGTAAGGTCTATATTACCTTTTTGATTGTTGCCAGGTGTTTGATGAACTTCTTTTGGACGTGGACTGGAGTGTGAACGCTGGAACGTGGATGTGGCTGTCCTGCAGCGCCTTCTTCCAGCAGTTCTTCCACTGCTACTGTCCCGTCAACTTTGGCAAGAGAGCAGATCCCACGGGGGACTTTGTCAGGTCAGCATTGAGTTTTCCTTTTGAAATTGAAGACTAGATGCTTGCAGTAGATTTTATCCACAGATCTTTGAATGTGACCTGAAGGGGCGGTTCACATATAATGGAAACTTGAAGTGTTTTGTTTTCTGTTTGAGATTGATTGAGAGATGCTTGTAGTGTTTTATCTGGTCATCTTTTTTGATGGCCTGAGTGTGTGTCCAGCATTGATAGAATCTGTAAACTGAGCTTTGTTGTAGAAAAACATGAGACAAAGTGGGAAGATAAGACAGAGGGTGAAGTGAGTTTTCAAAAAGAAGATGGAAATGCTTTGCTATATGTCTACCTGATTCTGGAGAACAGTTTTGGTGAATCTTGCACGATTTTTACTTTGATTTCAAAAAGGTGTTCTACTGTAGCAGACTTTGTGACATTTTTCCCCCTCTATATTCCTTTCAGGCATTACCTGCCAGTCTTGAAGTATATGCCTACGCAGTACATCTACGAGCCGTGGACGGCGCCAGAGTCTGTACAGAAAGCGGCCAAGTGCATCATCGGCAAAGACTACCCAATGCCCATGGTGGACCATTCCAACGTCAGTCGAATCAACATGGAACGCATGCGACAGGTCTACAAGTCTCTCCTGGTCAACTCCTCAGGTCAGTGGCAGCTTGCTGATACAGACCTGGGAACCCATACGATTTCGCCGTGTTTTGTACGCATAATTGTTGAGAATACGATCAGTACGGTCAGTAGGAAAACAATACGACGAGAAAAATTCCTGGACTACTTTTCTTTATAAGCCCATCCCGAAGCTGATCCAGTTTTTGACACATGATTACAGTTTTTGTCAGTAAACATTGAAAAAAGCATTTGTTTTCAATGTATAGGTAAACGTAATTAACGGTGTGACGGACGCGTGTGAAGCATGTTTTAATCATGGATGTTCAAATGTTGTGTGGAGTACGCTCATTTTTCTGAAAATACACCAAGTTTACTTGAGAATACTCCAAGTGCAAAACAGGTGTTCCCAGGCCTGCTGATACATAGTAACCTTTAGTATGTGGCCTTAACACGGGTGCAATGGCCTAGTGGATAGGACGTCGGCCACTGAAGCGGAAGGTTGTGGGTTCGAATCCTGGCCGCGTCTGGTGGGTTAAGGGTGGAGATTTTTCCGATCTCCCAGGTCAACTTATGTGAAGATCTGCTAGTCCCCATAGTAGTAGTACACACAAGCACAAGAGCAAGTGCACACGGAAAGGATTCTGTGTTCCCCCGAAAGCCATGTATGGCTGCCTAAATGGCGAGGTGAAAATGGTCATACACGTAAAAACCATAGGAGTTTCAGCCCATGAACGAAGAAGCTGGAGAAGACACATGTGGCCTAACAGTTGACTTTTCCCGTGTTTAAGTGACTTGAGTATTGAATTAAGCTTGATTCATGAACCTCCTTCTTATTTTTTCAAAGGAAAAAAAAGAAAGCTTCATGTGCATGGTGAATTTGGGTAGACTATACTAAAGTTTTAGCAATGGTGACTCTCTGGGTCTTTTCTATTTTAACACTATCTGGCCCGTCTTAGTTGTAATGATATTTTATGGATTGAAGCTTTCTCAATTGTCAGTAGCAACTAGATCAAACAGATCACCATGTTTATTTCTTTTGTCTTCTTCTTTTGCAGTGGCTGGATTCACAAGAAAGCTTGATCTCCCAAAGATTCCGAAAAGTAAGTTGTGTTTTCATGTTTATTCTGGGTTCCTTCATTTTCAAGGATCCTTTTTGTGTTTTTTCAATTACTTCTTCAAACTTTGTGAAGAGGAAATAGAGATGTTGATACAATGGATCAAAATGTACAGTGGCTGATCATTGTCAGTATTGTTACCTTGTTTGATAATCTGGTTTTGTTTGCATATATATATATTCATTGGCACATGAAATACCTTGTAAAGTCTTCAGCTGTGGTTGGTAGCATTGTTATAATTTCATGATAATGTAATGCAAAGAAGAAAATATGTGATCTGCATGTGTCGAAGTTCAGAAATGACTTGCAAAAAGGAGTGGCATCTCATGAAGAAATTGTTTTATGATGTTCAGGTATTATGAAAAAGTGCTGTTCGAGTCCATGATCTAACGATTGCCTTTTGTCACTTTGCAGTGGACATGTTCTACCTGAAAGCCAGCATGTTTGGCAACACATCGTCTGACGAAGATCACGAGTAGACGTCGGTTATTCGCAGAGTTTCCCAGGAACTCACGGCCTGCCCGGAGTTAAAACCTGCCACGATGAGCTTCTGATGAACAATATCGGGCATGCACATGCCGGAATCAAATGAACAGTATCTCACATGCAGACGTCTGAGTCTTCTTCTTCTGCGTTCGATGTTTTATATTATCGTGGAAGCTTAGACAGCCGATTTTCTCCCCTCGCCAAGTTGGCTGCTGTCTTCCGTCTTCGGTGGTTGAGGTTCTTACTCAGGGTTGCCTCCTCCCCAAGAGTAGCTGCCTTGCTGGGCTGTCGAGTCCACTCTACCCGGGTTTGTTGTCGAAGTTTTCCTTCTCGTAGCCTTTGCCTTTCCCAAGGCGCACACAAGGCAGTGCAGACGTCTGAGTCAAATGAACAGTATTGCGCATCCAGACATCTGAATCAAATGAACAGTATTGTGCGTCCAGACGTCGGAATCAAATGATCGGCATTGCACATGCAGACGCCCGAGTCAGACGAAACATTCCCTCCCACTACCGGTGTTATTAACTTCAGAATGAGTGTTGGATCATCATGGAATGTTTGTGACAGCCCCTGGGGCAATTTTTTGATTAGTGCTTTTGTGTACAAGAAACAATTAACAAGTGGCTCTATCCCATCCCCCCCCCCCCCCCCCCCCCCCTTTCCCCGTCGCGATATAACCTTGAACGGTTGAAAACGACGTTAAACACCAAATAAAGAAAGAAAGAAAGTTTGTGACCAGGTAGTCAAATTGATTGTGTGTAAACTCTGGAGCTCATTAGAGAAAAAAAGAAAAAGACAAAAATTGTGTCATGCAAATTGATCTTGAAATGCTGGCTAAGAACTGGAACAAGAATATGTTAGTCTTGCAAGGTCCAGCAAAAAACTGCTGCATAAATATAGTCATTCCTGTATGATTTATTATTCTTACAGACTTCAGCGCATTTGATGCTCAGTGCAGATTTTCAGGATCAGAAACGGACTGCTCCAAGCAAAGGAGTAAATGCTCAGGTGCAAATGTAAATTTGCTGTAAAAATACAGCACTACTCCTCTGTCCCTTCCCGTGAAAGGTGTGCTTCAGCACCAGAGGATTTCATCGATGAAAGGTGGATATACTGAGACTAGCTTGTTGGTGTTGACAATACATTGTAGCACCAAACAAGAGACATGTCTGACAGAAAGCAAACGTTTCATTTCACCTGTTTGTGTTTGAAAAACAAACAAAAAAGAACAGTTGACAACTGTTATACATGTACTTTGACCCCTAGCAGTTAATTTTCTTATTCTCTGACACTGAGGGCAGAATGAATACTCTAGCTGCTTCATAATTTCATGATCATGACAGCCATCTGTTATTGTTTTAAAAAAATAATTCAGGATTGTCAGGAATGAAATACTCAAAATAGTTATAGACAGTCAGAAGTTAATATTCTTTCTTTCATACGCGTTCGTCTTTCTCCCACACTTCATTCCAAACGATACGAGAAAAAAATATAGCTTAACTGTTTATATGATTCACAGAACATAACATACAAATACACATACACTCACAGTAATTCTTCAATCATCCTTCAACATAACGACCCAGGGCACTAGATGAGTAAAATTACCACCATAGCCGTAGACGTCTGTTGAGTTGCTCATAAGTGTAGACTCGAAGATATCCTCCGTTCATAGTCTTTTCCGTTTCCTTGCGTCTGCTTCCCTGAGCTCTCGCGAAAATGGCGTCGCATCAAAGATAGTCAGGAATCCTCCGCTCCTTCTGTTTCGGGTCCTGCGTCTGCTTTCCTGAACGAAGCTCTCGCGAAGATAGTTCTCGTCTTCCGGCAGCATCCGCTCAGGATAGACAGGCTCCTTTAAGGAATAAGGGAGTGAATTAATATTCTAAATATTTATGTGGTACACGTAGTAATTCACTCATCATTCAACCACACACACACAAATTCTTAATTAACTACTGTCAATACTAATATTAATTCCCATCCTTGTCCGAGTTATTTATCCACACATTAAACAACAACTATTCAGAATATCCAGATTAAGAACTAGTACAATGAATACTTAACATAACAGCGAATATTAAGAATGCTTATTCATAATCATACTAATATTCCTTAGCGAAAACATATCTTGAAAAATAGTTTACCTGAGCATGCGAGCAAAGAATCTTCCCCACTTGCCGCTTACATGTTCAATTGGCAAGTGATGCTAACAGCTTAGGTGACTGGCGACACAAGTCTAACAGCTCACCTTACAAAAAATGGACATTCAGGTTTTTCACCTGTTGCACGTGAGTGCGTGGAGACTCGGCTCTACAGGTAACGGTACAGGCCCCATAATCATGGTCCAACAGGCATGTGAATCAATAATAATGCTTTTTACGGGACGAGTCTTCTTCTGTCAATTAATGCATACTAATAATAGTATAATTTCATCATTAATTAACTACTCATATTACATACATGTTCAAACATAAAACCCATTAATGTCATGTCTGACAAGGATGATGATGAAAATCGTTGTGTGCAGTACTTTTGTGGGCATGCGCAATTTGTTGACTTGTTTTGTCATTTTTACACTTCATTGTGAGATGTATATATATATATACATATGTACCTGTATAATTATGCTGTTCATCTTTGCAGCTCCAGTTTTCAACACACTTAATATTTCAACTCTCAGATGATGCTAAGCAACAAAATTGTTGTCAGTTAAAACTAACTTCTTTGAATGCTCAATTCAATGAAATAATGATGTTTAGCACATAGGATGTATAATTCAACACCTGCTAAATGTGTAGTAACTACTTTCTATGGGCATTGGTTTGAATTTGGTTTTTAGTTTTGTTGCCTTTCATTTTCTCTGTTCTTTTGAGACTAACTTCAGATGATTGGACTGGGCGGGGATGTAGCTCAGTCAGTAGCGCGCTGGATTTGTATCCAGTTGGCCGCTGTCAGCATGAGTTCGTCCCCACGTTCGGCGAGAGATTTATTTCTCAGAGTCAACTTTGTGTGCAGACTCTCCTCGGTGTCCGAACACCCCCGTGTGTACACGCAAGCACAAGACCAAGTGCGCACGAAAAAGATCCTGTAATCCATGTCGGAGTTCGGTGGGTTATAGAAACACGAAAATACCCAGCATGCTTCCTCCGAAAGCGGCGTATGACTGCCTAAATGGCGTGGTAAAAACGAACCCATGAACGAACAAACAAGATGATTGGACCCCAAGCCGAATTCTGTTTTGCAACATTTTTGGAGTAATAACTAATTACAGAAGTGTGCAGTTCTTTGTTGGTGTGTTAGCTATTATCTTCCACTTGGGATGTTCACATGAATATAAAGAAATTCTTGGGATGAGCTGATAGTCTTGTACCCCCCGCGGGTTAGGGGGAAGAATTTACCCGATGCTCCCCAGCATGTCATAAGAGGCGACTAACGGATTCTGTTTTTCCTTTTACCCTTGTTAAGTGTTTCTTGTATAGAATATAGTCAATGTTTGTAAAGATTTTAGTCAAGCAGTATGTAAGAAATGTTAAGTCCTTTGTACTGGAAACTTGCATTCTCCCAGTAAGGTAATATATTGTACTACGTTGCAAGCCCCTGGAACAATTTTTTGATTAGTGCTTTTGTGAACAAGAAACAATTAACAAGTGGCTCTATCCCATCTCCCCCCCCCCCCCACCCCCCCCCCCCCACCACTTGATTTAGATAATCTATTTCTGTTTAACTTTGAAACACCTCTTCACGTCTGCCAAATTCAATGTCAGGAGTTTTGCTTTAAATAAGTTATTAGTGCTAAAATATCTCTTTGACAGCATGATTTTATAAAATTTTGTAAAACTGAGCTTAAAGGCATACTAACGCACTCCCGTGTTTACAAAGTGTAGTTTGCCCACAATCGATGTCAAACGCACCATAAGACCATATAATGACGATACGTCACCATGCGCGGACCATAATACATGCATTACAGCTTGTTCTAGCCTCTGAAAAAGTGAGGATGTCAACAAAGCCGCGGTGTTCTCTCCCTTGCATCAACGTTACATGTGTTGCCAAATCTACAAATAGGACGATCCAGATCAAAATGAAAATTCAAATATCTCAACATTTAAGGGGTCCTAGACCACAATATTTTGCAGGGAACTTAATTTAGTCTGTCTCCAGCTGTTGGTAAAGCAATTAGCGTGTATAGTCATCGAGTACATATGGCTTTAACAATCCGTATTGAATGTAAATACATTTGCTCATTCCTATTTTAGTAGCTATGTTTAGAAAATAAATGTATGCTTTTTTTGAAAATAGTTTTTGGTCTGCCATTTATTTTCAAGACTCATTTCTACGTCACACAAGAAGAGCAAACGCTCGATCGAGTCACTTTCGCAGTTCTGAATATTATATGAGGCATCAGATGGACAGGAAGAAATTGCTATTCACAACACAATGAGTCACGTTCACATAAAATTTGAGCCCGGTCACTTTTATAGTTTCCGAGAAAAGCCCAACGTTAAGTTGTGTGTTGCCGAACAGAAAAGGCTAGTTATCTCCCTTGTTTTTCTGATAACGTTCGTAAAAGGCTACAGATGTAAATACTTTGATGTAAAGAATAATCCTACAAAGTTTCAATCACATCCGATGAACTTTGTCAAAGATATAAAATGTCTAATTTTTCCTTTGACGCTGACCTGTGACCTTGAAAAAGGTCAAAGGTCAACGAAACCATCGTTAAAGTGTAGAGGTCATTGGAGGTCACGACTAAACAAAATATGAGCCCGATCGCTTTGATAGTTTCCGAGAAAAGTCCAACGTTAAGGTGGTGTCTACGGACGGCCGGCCGGACGGCCGGCCGGACGGACAGACTAACACTGACCGATTACATAGAGTCACTTTTTCTCAAGTGACTCAAAAATTGCAACATATTAGCAAGGTAGACATTTTATGTAAATTTATGTACTTCCCCACGCAACTTATGTAGAATTTAATCAAAGTATGGTTTTTCTTTTCCTTTCCAATTGTGTTTTCTCTGTATAAAGTTTGAATTTCGACCTGATTGTGTTTCCCCCCGCGGGTTAGGGGGAGTCCCATATTGGTTGGGACGAGAAAGAATTTACCCGATGCTCCCCAGCATGTCGTAAGAGGCGACTAACGGATTCTGTTTCTCCATCACCCCCCTTCCCTCCGTCGCGATATAACAGTTGAAAACGACGTTAAACACTAAATAAAGAAAGAAAGAAAAAGACCTGATTGTGTTGAACACAGGTGTTTTTTCCCTGCTTCATATACTCATGAGGCATGGAAAACAAAATGTAGTTTTATTGTGCACTGTGCATTTGGGATGGACATATGAGGGTCTAACCTCACAGATAAACATGGCAGTGTGCTTACTTGGAGCAAAGAAAAGATTAGCACAGAAAGCAGCGAGGCTAAGTTGACCCAAGTTGAAGGATGCTCTGATCCTATGTAAAACCTTGAATGAATTATTGGTGAATTGTATGACAATAACACGAGAAGGAAGATAGCTTTAACCGGCGACAGTTCACCATTATAGCCGCCCCCCGTTAGGGGGAAGAATTTACCCGATGCTCCCCAGCATGTCATAAGAGGCGACTAACGGATTTTGTTTCTCCTTTTACCCTTGTTAAGTGTTTCTTGTATAGAATATAGTCAATTTTTGTAAAGATTTTAGTCAAGCAGTATGTAAGAAATGTTAAGTCCTTTGTACTGGAAACTTGCATTCTCCCAGTAAGGTAATATATTGTACTACGTTGCAAGCCCCTGGAGCAAATTTTTGATTAGTGCTTTTGTGAACAAGAAACAATTGACAGGTGGCTCTATCCCATCTTCCCCCTTTCCCTGTCGCGATATAACCTGTGTGGCTGAAAACGACGTTAAACACCAAATAAAGAAAGAAAGAAAGTATTTTTTCAGGAAGCAAAAAGTGTTTGAAAAAAAATCATCTCATAGTTGTCATCGTTGACCTCAATATCAATTATCATGTGCGAACGGCAGCAGAACTTTTTTTTTTCTTCTCTTTCTCATCGGCAGCAGATCTCAATTTACTGTACGGTACGGGTAGATCTTTTTACATTTTTTTTCCCCTTCTTATCCATGAACATTCTTGGTTCTTTCTTCTTCTTGGGTGTGTACAAGATGTACAATACTCCCCCAACCTCCCCGTCTTCTCACTCCCCTCTACTTCTTATAATGCACTTGCTTGTGATAGCATTGACTGGCCCTGACATGGAAGTCTGTGTTTCATCGTCATCATGAGTTCATTACATGTACCACAGTAGTATTTTGTTGTTCTTGTTTGTTTGCTTGTTCAGATTGTTACCAGGTAATATTTCTCAGTGACGGAGAAATAAATAAATATATTGAAAATTATCAATTGTGTTATTGTGTGAAATTTATAATACACAGGTATGTATTGTATACTGTATATTGTTGTACAACTATTGATACATATGGCAATAGTTGAAACTGGAGTGAATTTTGTCATGTGAAATGCCTAAAAATGTACATCTGTTTAAGAAGGCATTTACAGCAGGAACATTTGATGCTGGAAACTTATTACCACATTTTATATTGATCGTAAAACTGACATACACAACAACAAAAAACTCCAAAAAACAAACAGGAAAGTAAAACAAACAAGTCGCATAAGGCGAAAATACAACATTTAGTCAAGTAGCTGTCGAACTCACAGAATGAAACTGAACGCAATGCCATTTTTCAGCAAGACCGTATACTCGTAGCATCGTCAGTCCACCGCTCATGGCAAAGGCAGTGAAATTGACAAGAAGAGCGGGGTAGTAGTTGCGCTAAGAAGAATAGCACGCTTTTCTGTACCTCTCTTTGTTTTAACTTTCTGAGCGTGTTTTTAATCCAAACATATCATATCTATATGTTTTTGGAATCAGGAACCGACAAGGAATAAGATGAAAGTGTTTTTAAATTGATTTGGACAATTTAATTTTGATAATAATTTTTACATATTTAATTTTCAGAGCTTGTTTTTAATCCGAATATAACATATTTATATGTTTTTGGAATCAGAAAATGATGGAGAATAAGATAAACGTAAATTTGGATCGTTTTATAAATTTTTATTTTTTTTTACAATTTTCAGATTTTTAATGACCAAAGTCATTAATTAATTTTTAAGCCACCAAGCTGAAATGCAATACCGAAGTCCGGGCTTCGTCGAAGATTACTTGACCAAAATTTCAACCAATTTGGTTGAAAAATGAGGGCGTGACAGTGCCGCCTCAACTTTCACGAAAAGCCGGATATGACGTCATCAAAGACATTTATCAAAAAAATGAAAAAAACGTTCGGGGATTTCCTACCCAGGAACTCTCATGTCAAATTTCATAAAGATCGGTCCAGTAGTTTAGTCTGAATCGCTCTACACACACACACAGACACACACACACACGCACACACGCACACACGCACACACGCACATACACCACGACCCTCGTTTCGATTCCCCCTCGATGTTAAAATATTTAGTCAAAACGTGACTAAATATAAAAACCCCCACAAAACTCAACAATCACAATCGCAATGCAACCATTGCTCCAAACTCCAAAAACACAGAATCAAACAAGATTTTATTTCAGTATCTGCTTCACTGTGTGGATATAATACCAAGACAATAACACACTCTGAGAGAGACATAATATATAAATATATCCAAAGCAGGAAATACTAGTATGGTGCCTGCTCTGTGACTTATAGATCCATCAAATCTGTTGGGCACATTTCAGTTTATAATAATACACAAGGAACGTTTTTCATTCACATAACTCAAAAATAAAGTAAAGTTTCGCACAAATGTAAAACTGCAACTGAACAATGTGGTCGATTACGTCCAGTGGTAATTTAACAGCACAAGCACAACACAACCGAGCTATCAAGCACCCAAAATAAAATTCACAAAAGAGGGTAGAGAGGGGATGAGGAAGGTTAATAATATTACTAATAATAAGGGTATTTATATGGCGCAAATCCTAATAAAGTTCTAAGCACCTTACAAAAAACAAAAAACAAAAAAATCTATCTAAGGTTAAATGTAAAAAAACTGGTCTGCACTCAATGCAAAATGTACAAAATTCATGAAAAGCTTTGGAACTTGTTTGCATTAACAAAAATCAACAGAATGAACACAAACTTGTACAGCTGGAACGATTCACAACGGACCGCATGAACACAAAATGTTTTGAACAACTAGGGGTGGGTGTGGGGGGTTGTGTCTATAATTAACATCTTCCTAAGGGAGATATCATGACGATAAAAATCAATATAGAAAAATGAACGAGGATAAGGGAGGGGAAGGTGCATAGGCAAATACACAGGACGACAACAAAACCAAACAAAGAAATAAAAATAAGAATCTGGGAGTGGCCGTAAGCAGTATACACCCAAATTGCGCAACACACGTACAGGAATCACTTCAGAAAATTAAAGACAGATATCGCCAGTTTTTCCCCTCTCACAAATTGCGTCAGCAGACAATTGTTCACTTTAGATAAAAGGATTGCTGAAGGCCATAGAGAATTTTAAAAAAAAAATTTAAAAAAAAGGTGTGAAGGTGCAGGTAGGTTAACGATTCCAATTTATTAAAATTTAATGAGATTCTTGTCGCACTGTCTCTTGTTACATTCAGTCAAGCCATTCCAACAAGAAATATTTCTTTCATCAACACAGTAGGAAATGTGAAGAAGTTGGCCTTTTTTTATATTTAGTCAAGTTTTGACTAAATGTTTTAACATAGACGGGGAATCGAGACGAGGGTGTGGTGTATGTGTGTGTGTGTGTGCGTGCGTGTGTGTAGAGCGAATCAGAGAAACTACTGGACCGATCTTCATGAAATTTCACATGAGATTTCCTGGGTATGATATACCCAGACGTTTTTTTCTCATTTTTTTGATAAATGTCTTTGATGACATCATATCCGGCTTTTTGTGAAAGTTGAGGCCGCACTGTCACGCCCTCATTTTTCAATCAAATTGATTGAAAGTTTGGTCAAGCAATCTTTGACAAAGTCCAGGCTATGGGATTGAATTTCAGATTGGCAGCGTAAAAATTAGTTTATTAGTTTGCTCATTAAAGTTGTCATTAAAATCGAATTTTTACAAACAGATTTAAAAATGATTGAATCGTATTCCCCAATTTCTCCTGAATTCAAAAATATATACATATGCCATGTTTACTCTAAAAATGTGCGAAGAATTACAGAAAATAGGTTAAGTAAGTACTGCATTCACACGCTACGCGGAGACGAGCGTGACCCGTCTCGGTCAGTTTGGGTGTGGTTAGTCGAGACTATTTTAATATAGTCTCAGCGATGACTGTTTTTTTTAGTGTCAATCTGCTACTTTGATGCCGACAGCTTGACTAAATGTTTTTATATCGCTTCACGCGACTTTTTTTTTTCTTTTTTTACAGAGGGATATAACTTATTTTTTCATTCCTTTATGGGGGAGAGGGAGAGAAGGGGCGTGGGAAGGTGTAGGGGGAGGAGGGGTGTGGGGGACAAATCCAGGTAAAAAAGACAATAAACCACATTAACCATGACATTGTTTTTGAGTATAATCTTTACTAAACAAAGTAATAAGCAGATGACACCTACAAATCTGTCTTTGAAATCAACTTATTAAACTGACTATGCTCTGAGAAAGGGAAGGAATTATGCATGTAAAACGGTGATGGTTTGAGATTCATTATTCCAATCAGTGATGTGAGGTTTAAGCTTCCAAGCTGAAATGCAATCCCATTGTCCAGACTGAGTCAAAGATTGCTTGACAAAAATTTCAATCAATTCAGTTGACAAATGAGGGCGTGGTGTCATCAAAGACATTTATTGAAAAAAACCGTCTGGGGGGTATATCACTTGGAAAAATGTGTATGTAAAGTTTCATGAAGATTGGATGAGAAGTTTTCTCTGAATCGCTCAACACATACACACACACATTACACCGCCACCCTTGTCTCGATTCCCTGTCTATGTTAAAACATTTAGTCAAAACTTGACTGAATGTAAAAAAGGAGAAAACAACAGGGCAGCTAGAGGAGAAAACATGGCTGACACAAAAACACAACACATTTTCACACTCTTGATTTCACAAAGCATCAACAATAACAAAAAAAAGTCTGCTTGTTCAGGTTGAGAATGAAAATTCAGTTCATTCTGAAAATGATGTTGGGGTCTATTTCTTGCATCACAAAATAAACATACACAGATGAGGGCATTACACAGATGAGGGCAAAATCTGACGCAACAGTATTAGAAATGAAATGTATCATGTGATGTCACATATACAAAGTAATTTTTTCCCCTCATGAATGAAACATTACACATTATTGCACAGGTTTACACATCTTATTCTAAACAATGACAACAGCAGAATAAAAAAATTTAAAAAAATCAAAAAAATCATTCTCAGATACATTATATCAAAACTATGACCGGTTGTTCCTGGGACTAGCATGTGAATTATGCACAGCAATACTCCAAAACTGTTTCTTGAAACACTTACTTTCTGATACTTAAAACACTGAGATATCCCACTATAAATACACTGTACAATACAGAAGCTTCGTTATGAAACAACCCACCAAACACGCACTTTCTGAGCTGGAAAAAAAATAACTGTTCCAAGAAAACAGTGACATGCTGATTTTTTTTCTTACAAGAAACTTCTTCACCTAGGCTTCAAAAGGCTATGATGTTTTCTCCAGTTTGTTTGTTTGTTTATTTGTTGCTTAACGTCCAGCCGACTACACAGAGCCATATCAGGACGAGGAAGGGGGGGATGAAGGGGGCCACTTGTCAAGCGATTCCTGTTTACAAATGCACTAACCCATTACTTGTGTCCCAGCAGGCTTTAGTAAAACTAAATTAATACCTACTGGAAGATTACCAGTTTCCAGTATGTTAAAATAGGCTTAACCTATCTACTGCTGGACTTACATCAGAACACTAACAGATTAAACTATACATGAATCGCGAGACAAGCGGCAAGAGAAGAGATTTTTGGAAAAAATACAGGTGAATGAGCAAGAAGGCAGTAAAAAGAAAAGAATTCATGAAGAAAAAGAGAGCATGACAGGAAAGAGGAACCAAAAATCTACCTAACAGCAAACTAGAAAGCTCCTGCGGTTCCAAAAACAGGAGGGGCCTTTAATTTCATAACCGCAGTGCCCCACTGCGGGAGTTTTCTCCAGTCAATACAATACAATACAATACAATACAATACAAGACAAGACAAGACAATAATACTTTATTATCTCTAAAGAGAAAGTACATTGTGGCTGAATTAACACACAATAACATTAAAACACATCAATGTAAACAACAATTACACGCACACACACACTCATACACAAGCAAACAAAGTTTCATTTGAAGTTAAAGCATGAAAAGTGCTATTTAAATTAGAAGATTTAAAATTATGACAGGTTAATTTTTGCAGTAAATCACAGGGCTATACAACAAGATTATTTGTTTAAAAGTTGTACAGAGTTTGTGATAAAACTTGACCTCGCATGTCGCTGCCCTACACGCCACCAGGCGTGAAAGGCAGTAAGTAAGTTGACCTCGCATGCAGTTTTACATTTTGGCATTCTAAATCTTTTTCCAGAAGGAAGCAGTTCAAACTGACATACTAAAACATGACTTTCATCCGCAGCAATCATCCTCGCCTTTTTCACAACACACCTTTCATACCACTCACTCAGACTCTCCTGCTACTGCCCCACAATCTTACTGCATGTACCTACATTGATTCACAGTTTTGTTCAGCACATTCTTACTTTGCACACTCAGGCCTCCATACCAGCATATAAAAGAGAAGGTTACAGGACAGATTGCACATAACTTCAAACAAACAGCTGCAAGACCTTTGTGTTAACATTAAGATACCGTCAGTTTGTCATGGTATATAGGGTCTGAATAATTAAACGAAGCACTGGCCTGTGTGATTCTGTTGTTAATACAGTGGAACCCCCTTTTAAAACTTCTAAAAACCTTAGAAAATCAGGCCTTAAAAAGAAGGGAGTCTTAAAAATGGGGGTACATTTACAGATGTTATGAACAGACAATCTGAAAAACCAAGGTCCTAAAGAAGGGGAGTCTTAAATTGGGGGGGAGGGTCTTAAAACCGGGGTTCCACTGTAACACCCTTTCTGACAAAAGATTCAACAACAGTGAAAAAGCGCTGAGAGACAAAAGATACATGTAACAGAAAGAAATGCAACTACAGCTCAGCCCTACAAAGGTGTACATTTGGGACAGACAGTAAATTAATGCCTTAATATGTGTAAGTGAATGCAACCACAGATATTAGTTCAGCCAAAGTTTTTTCTCTTTTGGAAAAAAATCTCAAACGGGAAGACAGTAGGACTGAAGAATAATACAACCTATCACAGAATATTGTTATGAAATAGAAACTGTCAACTGTATGATCAGATCCGTGGACATTATACGTTATTTGCGTTTTTGACCAAAATATGACATTTTACACAGATCTCGACAGTCATTGTTCTCCGAGACGGTCTCGGAGAACAATGACTGTCGAGATCTGTGTAAAATGTCATATTCTGGTCAAAAACGCAAATAAAATTTATGTATCGATCGAATTCCTTTCAGGTACTGACTTTGTTGTTGTTTTGACGATTGAACAAGCACACACACATGCAATCAAACACATACCCTAAGCTACATATTTGGGCGTTTCAGGTTGACTGAAACTTCAAAGAAACTACAAAACACACGTCATGTACTGACTTTTTTTGTTGTTTTGACGATTGAACGAGCACACACACATGCAATCAAACACATGACGTGTGTTTTGTAGTTCCTTTGAAGTTTCGGTCAATCTGAAACGCCCAAATATGAAGTTTTGTAGGCCTCTGACGTCACATGGCTCAAAGAAGGGAAATCCAATGTCCAATCGATACATTATAATATATGTACACCCAAAAAGGAAACAATCCTCAGTGTCTTAGTTAACTTGTACATCCCAGCTTTACAAGCCTTCATCCATAACAGGGTGCAGCTGCTTGAAAAACAAAATCAAGAAATATTACCAGTGTTAAATGTTAACAAGTGAACGTACATTCCATCTGAGTTGAGCCATCCGATGATTTCTGTGTTTTTACCACAAATTCTTAAGTCCTTCAGAAACTTGGCTTATTGCGACTGAGGGAGAAACAGCTTATAAAAGTCGACTTCAAAAGTTTTTTATGACAAATAATGAAACGTAAGCAGTTTTGCTTTTTAATCAGAGGATACAAAAAAAAAAAGAACACCTGTAAAGAATACAAACTGAAAAAGGTTGCAAAAGACAAGCTCATATAGCATAAAGATAATTGGATGAAACAATTATCTTAAAACAAATAGCACATTATTCATTCAATTATCAAATATTTCCAGCTATTAAAAAAAAAAAAATTGAATTTTTAATGACAACATTTTTGTTCGGTTTGCGGTGTTACTTTGTTAATAAGACCTTTGGCAAACTTACTGGAAATGGAAAGGACAATGCCATCTTCATGAAGAATACATGTATACACGTGTGTGAGAGAGAGAGAGAGAGAGAGAGAGAGAGAGAGAGAGAGAGAGAGAGAGAGAGAGAGAGAGAGAGAGAGAGAGAGAGAGAGAGAGAGAGAGAGAGAATTCCCCACCATTTAGCATCATTTAGTCACCATACCTAGACATAATTAGCCCCCCCCCCCTCCCTCTCCCCAGTTCCTCCCGGGCCCCTTCACTTTCCTCAGAATGAAATGATCGAAATAAAGTCTCTTGAAGAAACAATCAGTCTGCAGAAATGAAAAACAAAGCTGACATGTATACAAATATTTACAAACGCATGAACACATGCCCACATTTACTACATGTAATATTACATACAAGCAAGCACATGCAGAAAAGTGAGTCCACACACACATACAAAGAAGTGAATGTACACGCACACACACACACACACACACACACAAACACACACACACACACACACTAACACAATCTCTCTATCTCTTTCTTTCTTTCCATCGTGACTACAAACATGCATGACTGTATACAAGCAACTACAAATGGCTTGAACCCGTAAAACACAAAGTTATGCATCCTTCCACATAAAACATGCAGTTGTAAACAACACAGCAGTGACATCACTTAGAATCACAAATATATGCAAAATAAAAAAAACCGAACAAAACCAGATTTTGTTAAAGCATATGGCATTACGAGACCAATTCCGGAAATAACTCTGTCAGGTGTTTTCTTTCTTTATTTGGTGTTTAACGTTGTTTTCAACCGTTCAAGGTTATATCGCGACGGGGAAAGGAGGATGGGATAGAGCCACTTGTTAATTGTTTCTTGTTCACAAAAGCACTAATCAAAAAATTGCTCCAGGGGCTTGCAACGTAGTACAATATATGACCTTACTGGGAGAATGCAAGTTTCCAGTACAAAGGACTGAACATTTCTTACATACTGCTTGACTAAAATCTTTACAAACATTGACTATATTCTATACAAGAAACACTTAACAAGGGTAAAAGGAGAAACAGAATCCGTTAGTCGCCTCTTACGACATGCTGGGGAGCATCGGGTAAATTCTTCCCCCTATATATATATATAAAACATCAGAAATTGTGAAAGAAACAATTGAAAGTCAGCAGGGACTTTCTTCCGAGATTTGTTAAAATCTCTTAGCAGAGAAAGAGAGAGAAATAAGTATCCCTTCACAGACAGCCTATTGGGAGCATCAGACCCTCCTCAAGGGGGACCGAGATATATATATATATATATCATATTTATATGTGTAACTCATCAGTAAAGACAGTATAGTTTTAAGTTGCTTTTCTACACATATATATATATGTGACCCTCCACCACGGAATGAGTCGTATGTCACCTTTGCATGATTTTCATATTTTTACATTTTCCTAAAGAGTTTTTAATGATCTATCTAGTGGTGAAAACCGTTTTAGAAAAGAGCGAAAACTTTTTGAGTTATAAGCCTGTGACTAAGGTGACCCTCACACTGTTTCCAGACACCCCCGGACTTATATTAAGCCTAGCGCAGAACCGCGCAAGGTGACATGCGACTCATTCCGTGGTGGAGGGTCACATATTGACATCATTCAAAATCATACTGACCACATAAATATACATGCACACACCAGGCATGGGAATTAAAAATTGTAAAAAAGGCGGAAAATTTATAACTGAAGACGCGAAGCGTCAAGTCGACGGCGCAAAGCGCCTACCCTTACTAGGGGGGTCCGGGGGCATGCCCCCCCGGAAAAAAATGTTCTCCAAAGAACCCAGATGGTGCAATCTGGTGTCATCTGAGCTCCAAGTTTGCCATTAAATTCTGTTTTTAGAATCAGAGTTTTTAGTACAAAAATGTACCAATTTTTGCTTTTTTGAAGAAAAAAATATATACATGTATTATATGGTTTAAATTTGTAAAAAAAATTGATCTGTTGAGACAAACAGGAAAATGTAACTTGTAACACAATCTGTGCAATCTGGTTTACTTTCAAACATAAAAGTTCAATAACTGAGGCGGGCGGTAGCAGTGCGTGAACAAAGTACGGAAAGTTTTCGCGGGCTTTTGCGCAAAGGCCAAAGTAACCGGTGCTTTTTTTGTGTGCCTCCCCCCTTTATTTTTTCGGCGGACACTTTTGCATTTTCGGCGGAACAAAAAAAAAAATTGGCGGAAATCCGCCGTTCGGCGCACAATTCCCATGCCTGACACACACCCTTTTTGAAAGAGTGTTCCTGTATTACAAAGTACCGAGATTTCTTTCTTTCTTTATATGGTGTTTAACGTCGTTTTCAACCACGAAGGTTATATCGCGACAGGGAAAGGGGGGAGATGGGATAGAGCCACTTGTCAATTGTTTCTTGTTCACAAAAGCACTAATCAAAAATTTGCTCCAGGGGCTTGCAACGTAGTACAAAGTACCGAGATTGAGAATGTTTCAATATAATTATGTCCTTTAAAACATGTACAACTGCCAAAACTAATGTTATACAAAATCAAAAAATTAAAAATTTTAGTAATAAATTTTCATTTGATTAATATACTTACCCAACTCACATATAGCAATTAACCCATAGTTCAGTGCTGATACCGCTGTACGCGTCCCCTTAGCAACAAGGAAGACGCCTCTAAAAAAGAGTGACCGAGACCCGTAAGGGTATCCAGGCCAGCCCGTAAGGGAGGCTGCCTTCCATATGCGCGCGCATATGCCGCCATCTTGTCATTCTACACGAAGCCCAACTCACTACTTTTTTAGACCCCCATACCCCCCACAGCGGGGAGGCGGGAGGGAATAAACGATGTGAGTTGGGTAAGTATATTAATCAAATGAAAATTTATTACTAAAATTTTTAATTAAATTACATATCTTACCCAACTCACATATAGCAGATTGCTACTATAGGAGGAGGGTACTTACCAACTTAAGACCGCAGGACCTGCCCTGCAGCCACGAGAGCCGGCAAAGCCGCACTGCCATCTTGCCGCCTTGCAGCAATGTCTCTCAAATAAAAATTGATGAACACGTCCTCAGATTTCCAATAAGCCGCCGCCAGGACCTCTGATAGGCGCCCTGAGCGAAGCACGGCCACAGAAGACGCCCAAGCCCTCGCTTCGTGCGTCCTGGCTGACGTAAGAGGAAGCACCGCCCTGACCTCGCCAGACTGGCGTTGCCACCATCCATACGCTTGCTTAATGGTCAGTGAAACCCATTTAGTCAAGGTGACCTTCGAGATATCCTTCGCTCGCACAGTGTTGAGGGATATAAACAATAATTTCTGAGTTTCCGAGCGAATCGGCGAAGACCTAGACAGGTAGCTGCTTAACGCCCTGACAGGACAATTTGACAGATCGGGGTCTCCAGGAGCGAGTATATCGCTCAAGGGTGGAATACGAATGCAAGGCGAAGCCTGACCGGGCTTTTGATTTTTAGCGAGAAAATTAGACGTAAATCTCAAAGAGTAGGAGCCATCCCTCTCCAGGGAAATATCTTTAGCGAGACCAGAAAGTGCGTGCACCTCGCTACCCCTCCTAGCCGTGGCCAGCAAGACCAAAAACAGAGTTTTTCTCGTCAAATTAGGTAAACTAGCCAACCGGAGAGGCTCAAAGTCCTCCGATGCAAGGAAACGGAGAACCACAAACAGATCCCAGGCAGGGAGCTGTGATCTTGAGAGAGCTGCGTCAAGGGCAGCTCCCTTAAGCACGCTTGAAATGACGCCGTCAAGATTGATCTTGCGACCGAGCTGTCTAAGAGTGGAAGAAATCGCAGACCTTCTAACTCGCAGTGAAGAAGGAGAGACCCCCCTACTAGCCAACCAAGAGAGGTGGTTGGCTACCTCCATGGACCTTGGGGAAAGATGTTGAACCTTATTCTCAGAGCACCACTTGGCCCATGCAGCCCAATGAGAAGAGTAAACGGAGCTAGTTGAGTCTCTGTGTGCTTTCTGTACCAGTTTCAAAGTTGTGGCCGAGGCCCCGGCCCGACGCAGAGCGATTCTGACAGAATCCAGCCGTGAAGCTGCAACGCTTGCGGATTCTCGTGCGGGACCCCTGACCTGGGCTGTAACAGGTCGCCCCTTCGAACGCCTAGAGGAATGGGTGGGCGCACTGCCAGCCGCAGAAGGTCCGGATACCAGTGCTGGCTGGGCCAAAGAGGAGCAACCAGCACCAGCGCTGGCTTTTCCAGATCCACTTTTCTTACTACCTTCCCTAGCAGGCAAAACGGAGGAAAAGCATACGCCTGCAGATTTGACCAATCCAGATCCAACGCGTTCACCGCCCACGCCAGAGGGTCCGGGAACGGTGAGACGAAAAGGGGAAGCCTGGTGGAGAATCTCGTTGCAAACAGATCTATGCAAGGCTTGTCTACTTGAACCCAAAGGCGGTCCAACGCCTGGTGGGAGAGGGTCCATTCTGAGTGCAGAACCTTGTCCCCCCGACTGAGGGCATCCGCCAAAACATTGAGCGTGCCCTTCAGGTACTTGGCTGAGAGAAGTATGTTGTGCGAGCTGCACCAAACCAACAGACGGCAAGCGCTCTCCGACAGCTTCTGCGAGCGTGTGCCCCCCTGCCGATTTATGTAAGCGGCCACAGTCGTATTGTCCGTGTGGACTTGAACATGACTGCCCCCCAGAAGCGGCAGGAAAGCCTGTAAACCCAGAGACACAGCCTCCAGCTCCAGCACGTTTATGTGCTGTGGAGCTAGGGAGAGATCCCACAGACCTGAGGCTGTCTGATCGGCCAGATGAGCACCCCAGCCTGTCATGGATGCATCTGTAACAAGAATGTTCTCCGGCGCCGGAGGAACGATCGGAACACCCTGAGAGACCCAGGGGAGCAGCCAAACACTTGTAGTGTTGTTGAACCAACTCCCCAGCCCTATGCGAACATTCCAGCCCTGAGAGGCTTGGTCCCACTGCCTCCTCAAAGCCGCCTGAAACGGCCTCTTGTGGACCCTGCCTAGAGGCACAAGGGGAGCCATCGATTCCATCTGCCCCAGTAGGGAGGACAACTCCCGGGCCGTGGACACACTCTTTCCTTTCAACGAGCGAACCAAGTTCTGAAGCTTGTCCACCCTCTTTTGAGAGGGACGGACTAACCACTCCACCGTATCGAAATCCATGCCCAGGTAAGTGAAGCGTTGGGATGGTTCTAACTCTGACTTCCCTAGATTGACTGTAAAGCCCAGCTGAGCCGCCAGGTCGAGAACCCTCACAGTCTGAGTTCTGCACATGTACTGGTCCTGATGCAGATTCAACCAATCGTCTAAATACGCCCGTAGGCGTACCCCCTCTTGTCTGACAAGGGAGCAAAGCTGGCGAACGACCAGCGTGAAGATCCAGGGGGCCAGGGAAAGCCCGAAGGGGAGTGCCCGAAATTGAAACACTTTCTCGCCCCACAGAAAGCGCAGCCATTTCCTGTCTTGAACGTGCATGAGCACATGGAAATATGCGTCGGTGAGATCCACCGACGTGGCCCAATCTCCCGGACGCAGAGCTTCCCTTACAGAGAGAGGAGTCTCCATGACAAACTTGACTACCCGTAGGTATTTGTTCAGGGTGGACAGGTCCAAAACAGGCCTCCATGCCCCTGAGGCTTTGGGCACCACGAACAGCCTGCCGTAAAAGCCGAGGGACTCTCGATCTCGAACTTCCTCTATCGCACCCTTCAGGAGTAGGGAAGCCACCTCCGCATGAACGGCTGACTTGGCTTCCGGGTCCACGGGATATCTGAAAGGCGGAGGTATCCTGGACAGAGGTGCCTTCCCCTCTGCCCAGAGGAGACGGAATCCCGAACGCACTATTCCCAAAATCCACCGGCTGGACACCAGGCGTGTCCAGGCGGCCAAGGCCCTGGAGGGGCCACCCGCCGCCACCACGGCGGGGGTTACTGGGAATAGTGGCTCGGGAGACCCTCATTGGGGGTGAGGCTTGTGCCCCGACCCCCGAGAACCCCCAAAGGAGCCTCTCTTCGGGTAAGGCGCGCCTCGCCCCCTACCCCGAAAAGAGGTGGACTGATTTTGCATCTTGCCCCCCCCAGACGAAGAAGGCTGAGCCTTACTCTGGGAGGTAGGCTTGCTCTGAACCTTCTGAAAGCCGTGGTGAGCAATCCTTGCAATAGCCAGATCCCTAGCGTCCTGGGTTTCCTTCTGCAAAGCGTCCAAAGAGGAAGTACCCAGCAGCGACCCTTCCGTAAACGGGGATACCTTAAGTCTGTCAATGGTACCCCTGTCTCGGATCTTTGAACCCGCCAAAAAGGCAGTTCTGCGGGAATGTACAGCATGCCCGTAAAGCCTGGCTGCCAAGCTCAATTGTTCCTGAGAGACCTTGGCAAGCGTCGCCAACAGAGTTGTCACATCCTCCTGGGAGGCGTCGTAACGGAACTCAAACGGGTCTAACGATGAAGCGATAGACCTAGACAAAGAGCGTTGGAGAGAACTAGAGACGGAACCCAACTCGAGCAGAGATCTACCCGTCTCCTCCAAAGCCTGAAGAGCAGACTCCGTGTAAGGGACAGATCTATCCCTGGCATACCCGTCCTCCCGCAGAGAAAGCAGTTCCGGAGTCACCGGTAGAACTGATCTCGGCAAAGCGAAAGAGTCAAGTAGAGCGACGGGACGAACCGACAGTTTAGAGCTCTTTGAGAGCGCAGAACAAGGAACGTGTTGACCCGCTTTAGCCAACCAGGGGCCCACCACCTCCGGCGCCTCCCCATGCTGTGACAACAGCGGAAAGGCATCGGACATAGCTCGACCTTTCGCAAAAACCTTCGACATCTCGACCGCCACAGAGGGGGACTCCCGGAATCGGAACGAACTTTTCGGTTCCTTAGCACTCCTGAAATCCCCTAAGGCAGAAGGAGGATGGACAAACTGAGATTTGTTCACCGCCACCTCCTCCTCGAGATATTTCGAAGCCACTCCAGCCGCCAGAGCCACCGCATCTGGCAGCTGCCGTGGCAAAAAGAATCCAGCACCTTCAGCCTGAGAGGCGGCACCGTCATCCAGGTAGCCTTCGTGCCCTTCCGTGCACTCCGGAGACTGGTCCCCGTACTGACTAACAGAGTCAAGTCCAGAGCCAGCCATACTACCACCAACTTCCTGCCCCCTGGGCGGAAGCAGATGCCCTTCAACCTGACTACGGCCAGGAAGAATAGGAACATCTGTTCGCTTGTCAGGGCTCTTCGCACCCACTGACACCCCGACTAAGCGGTGGATATCAGCCGATGTTTCAGAACTTTCACCTGGGATGAGACCCGAGGCTACTCCCTCAAGACAACGCTCACGTGGAGTGCACATACCTTGTGAAGAAGAACGGACACCGGCCGGAGACCCCACGGGAGCCTGAGAGATCCCATCCTGAGACGCATGCACGTCCGCCCTCGTAACAGTAGCAGAGGGAGGCAAACGCACACTGGCCAGCGACGACGTACCACCGACCCCTGCCGGCAGCGCACGTATCTCCGCCTTAGTTGACGAAACTTCAGCCGCTAAGGCCGAAACCTGAGAGCTTAATGTCAAAAGCAAAGAAGCAAAATCCGCAGATGCAAGCCCAGAACCTACAGGCGAGACATCCCCTACAACATGCTTAACCCCGAGCAAGGGCTTCTCCGTAGGTTTAGCAGACGAACCGGAAACTCCGGGCACGCCAACAACAACATCACTACATTTTTTGGATTCTGAACCCGAAAGAGACACGGGCGTATCGCCGTGCGTTTTAGAACTTCTAGAACTTCTAGAGCTTTTCTTAACAGGAGAGGGCGAAGCAGCTACATGTTTAGATGTTGACCTCTTCCCGTCCGCATTGTCGGCCATGATGAAAACAACTCACAAACAAATTTGGAAAAAATTTTGTAAGTCCGAAAACAAGCCAACAATGCCGCCAAAATTCAGGTAAAAAAATGGAAAGATCTCACCTCAACAGCAAATGCGAAGTCCGGTGACAAGAAGACACCAAGGGGAACACAAACCAGGTCTGGAAGACCAAGCAAGTAGGCTGAAAACACAGCCGGAGCGTACCAAACACGACCAGCTCCACTGAGCCGCTGAGAGTAGAATGACAAGATGGCGGCATATGCGCGCGCATATGGAAGGCAGCCTCCCTTACGGGCTGGCCTGGATACCCTTACGGGTCTCGGTCACTCTTTTTTAGAGGCGTCTTCCTTGTTGCTAAGGGGACGCGTACAGCGGTATCAGCACTGAACTATGGGTTAATTGCTATATGTGAGTTGGGTAAGATATGTAATTTAATGTACATTTATATTACAAATCCTTATCAAATAATACATCTTTTTACACTCATGTAATACATCTCATTATCTTGGCAGTGGTATGCACCAAAAAATGCCAACACTTTTTTTTTAAGCATGTCTGGGCCAAAGTCCTGGCACTGTTGTCTGTATCAGGGCCACAAATGTACTGAAAAATCAACAGTTTCAACAACGTTCCTCTCATTGAATCTCTCAGTCTTACGTCCTAACAAGAAAGTGACAGGTTGGAAAACAATTTGCGAGTCAAATCAACAGTTTTAATCAGATTAATTAACACTTCACTATCAGCGACAGCAGCTCAGTTGACGAGAATCAGAAATTACAACACAAAAACGTATTTATTGATGCCACATGACGGTGTATTGCACTTGAAAGTCAACAAAGACTGCATTGTCTCACAAACATGTCAGGGTCACAAAGAAACGTGACAAATTTTGTCACAAAAAACAGCTCACATCACTTTTGACAGTACACATACTATAACAGCCACAACCAAGCTTAACTTTGAGAATAGAAGATGCTAAAAATGCTCAAGACAATTGGGCATCTTAATTCAGTGAGAAATCTGTTTACTCTACTGTTCTGACAGCTCCTAAAATATTAAAAACCAGAGATCGCATCAGCCATGGGATCGCACCAGGCAATTCTTTTTCTTCTTTTTCAGCGTTTGACGGTTACGTCACTACCAGCTATTTCATAAACCAGTATTTCTTTACATACGTATATATATATACGGATTCTGGCTCTGAAAAAAGGGTCACTCTTTCATGTCAACCAGTTAAACCTAAAACACAGTGATCAATTACAATTTACAATACATACAAGAGAACAACACTTTCCGATAAAATATCTATCGGTAGGTGTGACGGTTTGGAGATTTCATTTCTGATATTTTCAGACTTTTTCAGTTAAACATCTGGTTTACGCAATCCCTGATAAACATGTACAGCGACATGTGTCTCCTGAATTTTGCATGTTCAACGATTTTTCCGTTAAGTCAGTGCTACAATACTTTCAAAGATGTTGTACATTTTCAAAATGATTCTCTTGATGTGCAATACTTCTTCGCAAATAACTCAGATTCAGAACGTAATGACTAGACAAACACTTAAAATCCTGTTAATACACTCTGATGAACACATTTCTTGTAAAGATCAACTGAACGAAACTTTCTCATCACTAAAAATATTATATATATCAGTGAATTGCAAACAAAGTTTCAAAAGAAATCTCAGTCATGACTGCAAAACTAAAACTGTGGCAAAAATATGAAGTAGACACAATTGGACTTTATAAACTGTGGTTTGGTTGCAATGTCTTAACGTAACTTTCAAAACATCTCTGAAAACCCAAAAACAAAACAAATTGTCTAACGACACAAAAAGAAAAAAAAATTATCAGAAGAATATCACATCAAAGCATAGCATAGTGCCACAATTTTGAGAAAATTACCAGAAAACTGTTTTAAAGCTTGTGAGCCACTGCCAGCAGCACCGTTTAGAACATTTTTACTGGCAAATTTGAGCTAAAGAATACTGAGACACACATGTTAATTAAAAATAGTCTATAAATTATAACTATGATAATAAGAATTACATGAATTCGAATAGTAGTTGGTTAGCACACCCTTCAGTGTCCCAGAGTCCCAAATTTGTATGTGTTACTTTTCTCGAAACTGTAGAATACTAGCCACTCGTCCTTAATTAGGGTCAGTAGGTCAGTACTGTACTTTTCGACTATAAGGTGCAACTTTTTTCCTCAACTTGAACCCCTGCGCCCTATTGACTGGTATCCCCTATTGACTGGTATCCCCTATTGACTGGTATCCCCTATTGACTGGTATGCCTTATGTAAGGCTAAAGAGAGTAAACATGTACCCACATCCCCATACAAAGAAACCTAACACTCCCTCTCTTGTGATAATACATGTTTCCCTACTACCAGTTTCCTCTCAGACATCAAAGACACCGCCCCATAGGTTAAAAGGTGGGGTTGCGCCCTATATAACAAAGCCCCTTATAGTACCGAAAATATGGTAGTTTTGTTTGAACCGTTTTTTTGATTGACTATGAACTGGGCAACTCATGGGGCGATTATTTTTGAGACAGTTTCTTGGCAGGTTCCTTTACAGACAATTTTTGTGTGTGTACTTTTTGCATTACCATGACTGATAATGTGATATAGTTCACTGATGTCCATGACAGGGGTAATGAAATAAAACATTTTTTTTTAAACTCTAAAGTGGTGCTTCTACTCTTTAAGATTAATTTTGGCAATAAACAGCAGCTGGTCAATCATACTCTTGCAAAATACATGTTAAACAGTGCATGTGCTGGGGGGAGGCCCAAATCCAATACTATTTCTCGTGCAATGCAAGCTTTGAATTTTCTGTTTAGGCACTCAGGTGTGTAAAAAATGTTTCAGAGGAACAATTTCATCAGAAGAGTGATATTTTAACAATAAAGCGGCATGCCACTGGTTACTTATCAACTTACCATCTATTTGTATCTATGCAAAACAAGTGAGCATGTTCACATTAAAGTTTAAACAATACTGTTCAAGGCCTCTTCTCTTCTTTTCATTTTATGTAGTCGGTCTCACCTGGATTCAACTTCATTTAAATGTCATACCTCGTCATACCATTGGCCTTTAAGTTTAACTGGCCTTTCAAACAAACCCATCTCAGCTGACTGCACTAATTGCAGAGAACCAGCTCTGATTTAACCTGCTCCAGATTGGCTGATCATCCATGAATGCTCTCCCAACAACATTTCTTATGAAATCAAAGGGGAGGCAGCTTTTAAGTTTTAATCTTCTGCTGAAGACTCACATAATTAGTTGCTGTAAAAAATATTATACAACTTGCACAAATCGATCATGAAAGCACCGAGAGCTGAACACAAATTAAAGGAAATTCGCAATTGTGCCTTTATGATGCAAGTCCTTGGCTTTTGACTGGCCTTGAAGATCTGCCCTTTGAGAGTCCAGCAATTCTTTCTTTCTTTATTTAGTGTTTAACGTCGTTTTCAACCACGAAGGTTATATCGCGACAGGGAAAGGGGGGAGATAGGATAGAGCCACTTGTCAATTGTTTCTTGTTCACAAAAGCACTAATCAAAAATTTGCTCCAGGGGCTTGCAACAGCCCAGCAATTGTGCCTTTATGATGTAAGTCCTTGGCCATAGACTGGCCTCGAAGATCTGCACTTTGAGAGCCCAGCAATTGTGCCTTTATGATGTAAGTCCTTGGCCATAGACTGGCCTTGAAGATCTGCACTTTGAGAGCCCAGCAATTAAGTCAGAATGAATCAGGATGTAGCCCTAACCCTAAATGAACACAACATCATGGAGATTCACAATTCTGCGGACAAGATGCAAGTTGTTAAGCTTCACTGACCAGTCTTTAAGGCCCCCCCCAAAAAGTTGTATGTTTCTGGTAACATGGCTACACAAAAATAGGGTAGGTAGGTAGGGATTTTTGTTTTGTTTTTTGGTCAGGGTAGAAAATAACTATACAGTGACGCAAAGAGACTGGACTTACTATACAAAGAGAAAGACAACACATTACAAAACAAATGAGACAAAAGGGATGCAGGGTTATCCCCCTTGTGTCGTCTGCCGTCTGTTACTTTCGTTTTGACGCTTTTTTTTGGCTTTTTTTTTTACAAATGCAATAAAAAAAGTCTTGGGTCAGCGGGAAAAAACTAAGTAGGGTCGGGTGACCAGAAACATACAACTTTTTTGTTGTTGGCCTAAACATGTTCACTCAGACAGCCCAAAAACTGAGGCAGAACAAAATAATCAGATAGCAGAGCTTCCGGACGTCCACCTAAATAAATTGCACAGTTTTCCCTCAAGTTTTGTACGAAAGCAACACACTCAAGTCAGAAAGGCATCATACCTGGCCAAATAGAAGGACCAATTCATTGACCTATAATGAAGAAAGCACAGAGAGTCTCTCACACTGAGGTGCCATTTCAGTCAACTGACCCTGGGGGGATAAGCTCGGGTCAATGCACTGGCCCTAATAAAGCTGCAGTTTGCACCATACATAAAATTTAAAAAAAAAAAAAGCCAAAAGAAAATCTACACACATTTTCTTAACAGAGCCCAGTCATAAACTGTTTCCTTGAAATTATGAAACAACCTTCAGTAAAAAATAAAAATAAAAATAATTTAAAAAAAGCACCCCAGAAAATACATCTCTAAAAGTTATCACTGTATCAATGTCCAAATGAACTGATACAGACTTCCGCAAGACATGACTGAACATCACAGCGACGCTGAAGTGAACAGCATCAAGTTTCACAACACTGACACCAAGAGAACCGTTCAGACACTCAGCTGAACGTTCACTGTTTGGGGCAAGCATTGTTCACAACACAAACAGCCTGCCTTGTTTAGATTATGAAGCAAGAACTCTGCACCACAAAGGTTTCAGACTTGAACGCCTTGTCTGTAGATTATGTCAAACCATGACAGTGAACTCTTCCCTGTACGCAGGAATAACTGATTATAATATTTTAGCGATCCATATCTCAAATCATTGTCTGAGTATTACTATCACATTCTGTTCACAAATCTGGTATTTTTCACAAAATTCATGAGCGAGACTGAGAGTGAGAGTTCGCAAGATTGGCTTAGAAGTCTGCAGACAGCATACACAAGGGTCAAACACACAGCAACCCATACAAGATCTATACCGGTCAACCAGCAAGCACAGTACATTGCTGGCAATGTTCACATGTCAATGAGGCTGCCTGTTACAAGCCTCAGCAGACATGCTACACAAAGTCTTAACTCACAACAAGTACCAACTGTACTGGCAACATTCCTGGCAATGTGAACAGGTCAATAGTACTGCACACACCATGTGTGAAAACTTTCACCCGCAAAGCACAATCCAGCTCAGCTGCCAGCAAAGCACAACCTAACTGCTGGCTGTCTTCCAGCAAAGCACAATCTAAGCTGGTGGCTCCATCTATTCTACATGCCAATGGTACTGTTGTGTCGTGTTTTGCGAGCCCCAGGCTCATCCTCTCCGTCCGTACCCCCTCTCGTCGAGTTCAAGGCCTCTGTCTTGTTGAAGTCGATAGTGGCGTAGCCCGGGGACTCTGGGACGGACACCATGCTGGTGGGGGAGGTGGGAGACATGTTGGACCCCCCACCCCCAGGCCCTGCAGAATCCGACGGTACCTGGTTCAAATCCAGCTGGATGTAGTTGACGGCAGGAGGCTTCTGCTGCTGCTGCTGTCGAGACGGGAAGCGCGGTCCGCCGTTGCTTCCATGCATGGTGAGGTTGGCGTAGTTGGGCATGGAGCCTGCCGTGCGATTCACCACCAGGCCTCCGCCCCCGCCAGAGTTGGTTCCCCCACCATTGCTGACACCGCTGGCTGCTTCTGCGTCGCGGGTGAGAGGCGGGGACGGTTCGTCCACGTTGACGTTGATGTAGGTCGGGCAGGTTCCGGAGCCGTCTGGATCTGCCAGGAAAACATCCGAGTCCCCAGCCCCGAGCAGACCGTCGTCAGGACCTAGGGCCGCGGAGAGATCGGCCGGCATGGACAGGCGGTTGGCGCTTTCGGACGGGCGAGGGAAGTTGTGCACCGCCCCCTGACCCTCCTCGTCCAGCAGGTTCTCCATGGAGGAGGGAAGGTCAAGGACTGCGTAGTTGACCTGCGCGCGACCTCCTGGACCCCCGCGCTGCCCGGGCTGGTTCATGAAGGCTATGAGCGGAGCGGACTCATCCAGCATGAAAGCTCCTGACGGTGACCGTTGCCCTATGCCTGTGTTGACGTACTGATTACCGTTGTCAGTGTTCACCGTCCCGTTAATGTACAGATGAGACTGTGAAGAGCTGCTGGCAAAGCGCAGCTGCCTGGAACTGCCAGGGCTGGAAGAGGGCATGAATCCGTACTGTTCAGGAGGCTCCACGAGTGAAGCAGGGCGGCTGTTGGGTCGACTGGTGTGGGTGAAGATGCCGTGAGACCCCCCTCCTCCGCTGCTTCCAGTTCCTCCGCTGCTGGCTCTCATGTGGTCCTCCTGGCCTGCCCGCTGGATGCTCTCCTGCACCATGTCGAAGAGGTCCTCGGCGGTCCGGCATTTGAAGGCGTAGATGCCGGGGCCTGTGGGACAACGGCGGCCGCTCTCGAAGGAGAAGAGTTCTGCGTCGAACCCATAGCGCCTCAGACACCTCAACGGCCATTTGATGGGCTCCTTGCCTTTCTGCATGACAAAATTGACAAAAAGAAAAAATGAGTCGGGGCTCTTTTCATTTCTGTAAGAGGAAAATGAAGAAACGCCAGATGACTGACTATGTACTAGTACATTTAGGAGAAAATGCCCCCCCCCCAAAAAAAAATGACCAGAGAAGTGAATGGGTTTCACTTGCAGAAAACACGAAAACAGGTGAAATGATCTGACAAGAAAAAAGTTACTGACCATAATCCTGCAAATACTAAAGGCAAATCAAACTATATATCTAAATGACAATTTACACAGAATTTAACGTGTGATGCTAACAATTAGTTACTTTGTTCTGTAGACCACATCTGTATGCCTAGTTTGTTGGTCTATGTTGTTATAATCATATATATTCTGCAATTCATTTTGTAACATATTTGAATATATTGCTTAAACCAAACTTTTCCCTCTTTATGGATATAATGTTATGAAGCCTGATTAAATATCAGATATGATGCTGTATACAGGATGCATGCACACACACAACCCTTCACTTCAGTTCAGTACAAAGTGAAACATTACCAGGCATGAGGTCATGAAATTATAAAATACCCCCCCCCCTCCTCCTCCCCCAGCATTTAAAAAAAAAAAAAATGCAACTTGGTTCAAAGAGTGTCCTCAAGTATGATCTCTGGAGCCTTTGAAATGCCAGATATACATGCTGTCATTTTGTGAAAATATCTAGTACTGTACCTTTAGTTACCCATTCCTGACACTGACCTGATATAAGATGAGATCGGATGCCGCCACCTGGATTTTTCCAGGGTTTAGCTCCATCCCGTGACTGTCCACATTGTAGACCCTGAACGTGTGAAGCACACCTTCGCTGCCATCACCTGTGGCAGCCGAAAAATTGCACCCCATCTTGTCAAGGGGAGATGATGTCGCAGATTATTTGTGTCAAAGTGGTTGTTCTCTGCAACAGACAAGAAGAAAATACTGTAGATACGGCTGTTTTATGACTGGTGGTGAGTGATGATGTTGGAAAAGTGACGAAGTTTAGTCGATCCTTTAGCAGGAAGTGTGTAGAATGATACACAAACAGAAGTATGCATGCACTGTATTGCACACTGCGTGAGACAGTCAGACGATAGATTAACACTAACATAATGCATGTGCACATACATGTGTACATGTACGCACGCACAAAAAGTACACGCCCAAGCATGTGCGCACACACACACACACACACGCACACACACACACACACACACACACACACAAACATAGCCACATCTCTTTCTCTGACATAAAACTGATCTACTTCTTTCGTTTCAAAGCTACACTGCGAGTTCTAACTTGCTATTCTTCTGACAAGAATGGGCCGAGACTGACAGACACAGGAAACAAAGCCATGTAATTGTCAAGAAAGTGTGCAAAGTAAATGTCACTCACATGATGTCATGCTTTCCCAATGCAAAGAGCAATTTACTTCAGTTTGCTGATGGCTGTCTTGCACATGAGAATCCGCAGCTCAGAGCAAATCATTACATTACAGAGGCCACCCCTAACTGTCTGTGTGTTTTGAATGGCAAAACCAGAACTGTGCCATAAACCATGATTACATCAACAGAAGTTGCACAGATCTGCAGTGCACATATCAGCCCAATTTAAATTTAAAACCATAAAAACCATAAAACATGCAGAAAAAACAACAACAGAAAACAGAAAAATGTGAACAGAATAGGAGATATTTGTCCTGATGACAACATTATTCCTGGGTCGCTTTAACTTCAAAAGTAAAATGAAAGAAAAAAAGATTTAAACCAGTAACATTTTTGAAAGAGAGAGAGATGAGATTCAGCAGAGAAGAAAATTAGAGTGATAAAAGTAACAAAAGACAAACATATTTACACATGTTTTAGTGTAGAATAAGAACACACTGGACGAAACAGAAAAAAAAAACCACTACCCCATTATTGTCAAAACATTAAACATCAAGAAAGGAAAGAGCATGTTTTTGTTTCTTTTTTATTTAACTGCAGCAAACTGACTTCTATATCACTTTCAAGCCTTTTGCAAGCAGAAAACTGCATTCACAGACAAATTATGCTGCAACATCTTTCCCTAACAAATCGAAAGAACACCTACATGTATGTAAACAGAAAATGCCTAAAAATAGGCAGAGTCAAATCAAGAGACCCTGCTCCCAACCAGAACAATAACTAACAATCATGCACCCCTATGATTTTGGAGAAGTATGCTTGTAAATGCTATGAAAATAAAAGCGATTCAGAGAATTCAACAATCATTGTTGACAGCCTATGTTTCTGTGACATACAAGACAGTTAATGCACACGTTCACATCGTTTGGTAAATATGTTGGAAACCTAGATACCCTTAAAGGCTGCCATACTCGTAGCGTTCATTAATTAATTCTTATTGTTTACATGTGCCAATAATGTTATAAAACTGTACCTAAGGGAATATAATAACGATTGGCTGTAGCTTTCGAACACAGAAAAAATTATTTCAGTATTGCAAAGTGGTGTTGATAGTGTCGAATGTAAACAGAAGTCTCAAACGCCATCTCTGGTTTATGAAACATCACGAAGTGACGTCAACGGTCTAAATTTAATAGCCCAAGTCCTGGAGAACTGTTGCTAAACAATGCAATAAAGAATTAATTATTTCTCGTAATTGGTAAGGACTTCAAACCTAAAACTTTGCAGGAAGCTTAATTTATACATCCCCGCAACGATGGGAAAAGCCCTGGAAGTAATTAAACTAATTAAATAGGACTATGTCAGCCTTTAAGGTTCATGATCCTGTCCATGTAAACCGCCACATACACCAAGGTCTGTTCATGGTTTTACATGGGATAGGAGCAGAGAGCATCCTTCCACTTGGACACATACTCATACTTAACATCAACACCCTGGCTGCAGCTTCACGCAGAGTGGGAATAATGTGATGAATTAATGTTACAATGTAACACTCATGGTGTCAGGTAACAAATTTATCCAACAAGAAAATGTTCAACCTGCACAGAAGCAGTCAGGCAGATGATTTTTGGCATGGAACTTGACTCTTATTCGATGTGAACTTCGTGGACTGCCTGGTCAGCTGATGCTGAACAGTCTAATGTTTACAAGTTAAGGAACTAGTCCCCCCAGGCTAGGCTAAAACCTCTCCCCCCACGCCACAGACAAAACAGAAATGCTGACAGATAAACAGTAATGTCAGAAACACTTTTCTATGTGGTTTGTCTCTTGACCTTCACTTTAACTCTTAGTGCCTGAAGACCTGCTAAGGATTCTGTTCGCTTCTTGTCACTTGATTTTTCTCTCTCCTGCCCTCTAACCTTCTCAGCTGTCCTGTCTTCATTTGTTACAGAAAATGTATGGTGAAAGCTGAGGTGTGTGGTTCTACAGAGACATTTTAGCTCTCGGTTTTTGCTGCTGCGTGTATGATTGTGTGTGTGCTGCTCAGTTCTGTTCATTGTACACACGTGTTTGTCTGTGTGTGTGTGTGTCAATGTTTGTGTACTTGCAGCAACTCTGTTCCTAGAGTAAGTTAAAGGATGATGAGTGCGCACACAGGCAAAGCTGAGAATATATGCACACTACACATGCATTCAAGCACAAAACAGAGAGAGAGAGAGAGAGAGAGAGAGAGAGAGAGAGAGAGAGAGAGAGAGAGAGAGAGAGAGAGAGAGAGAGAGAGAGAGAGAGAGAGAAAGAGACTGAGAAGGGTGGGGACATGAGAGAGAGAGAGAGAGAGAGAGAGAGAGAGAGAGAGAGAGAGAGAGAGAGAGAGAGAGTTTTGGAGTGTGGAATATACATGTACATGTGACAGACAGACTTTACAGGCAACCCTGTCAACATGTCATGTCATTTTATTTAATTAAGACAAGTGGAGATCTGACTAACTCCAAACTTTGTCATTTCACTTCTACTCTAAACCCTAAGTATGAGCTATGACTTTCAGTTTTATTTTGACTACATTACTGTCCTTTAAAACCTTATTTTTTCCACAGGCACTTTGTTGTAATTGCTGTGTTAATACTTGTATGCGTGTGTGTGTGTGTGTGTGTGTGTGTTACATTTGAGTGCATGTTTCTGCGTGTGTGGATGTGTGTGCTTGTTTGTGTGCATGCTCAACAATAGACAGACTTAAGAAATAACTGTGTGGGTTCTGAAAGAGTCTTAGACTACACTGCTCAAAGATGCCCCCTATATGAACTTTCTCATCGTGATATTTTATGTGTGTGTGTGTTACTGTGTGTGTGTGTTACTGTGTGTGTGTGTGTGACTGTGACTGTGTGTGTGTGTGTGACTGTGTTTGAGTGTGTGTGTGTGTGTGTGTGTGTGTGTGTGTGTTACTGTGTGTTTGAGAACACAATAGCTTGCAACAATGCAAGTACATTCATAACATATGTGCATCTGTGGTACCGGAAATGTACACATGCCTCTGGGGGTACTTGAAAAATTCTCCATATCTTTGGCATACATAAAGGTACAACTACTGGCACACATGCCCACAGGAGCATCCATTTTCACCCGGGGTCGGCCCGCTATTGCGCGGGGCCGCTATTGCGCGAATCTTTAGGGTTAGGGTTAGGGTTAGATTCCCGCAATAGCGGCCCAGCCCCTTTTCACCCCACCCTTCCCTATTTTACAACATTATCGTTCCTGCATTCGCACCTAATAGAGTCAGTGCAGAGACTGATGCATCTAAGCAGCCTCTCACTCTGTAATGGACTGATGTATCTTAGCAGACACTCACTCGGTAATAGGCCCAACCGCTGCAGGGGCCCGTCACTAACAAAGGGGTGAAATTAGGTTAACTGTCATGCCGCTAATGGCGAAGGTGTCGTCTGCTGGTGTCGTCTGGCTGACATAGGCCAACGGTGGTTACAGCCTTGTGAAAGCTAGCTGCCAACGCCTATGGATACAATGATGTTTTTTGTTGTTGTTTGTTTGTACAATCTCTTCGTTTAGAGGTCTGAACAGCAGCCTTTGATTGATTGTGTGTGTGGTTTTGTGTGTGTGTGTGTGTGCACACGTGTGTATTCGCCTGAGTGTTGTTTAAAGCGTGTTTTATTCATTTTCTTTGATACAACAAACAATAACAACATCAAGAACGTCAACAGCAGACTGCTTATGTGTGCTGAGTGTTGTGTGGAAGTTCACACCAGTACCTAATAATGAAAGTCCACTTTAAAGGCCCCTGTTGGAAGGCCTCCCCATCTTCTTCTCCGCCTTTGTTCATGCGCTGAAACTCCCACGGCTTTTACGTGTATGACCGTTTTTACCCCACCATTTAGGCAAGCATTATGGCAGCTTTCGGGGGGTGCATGCTTGATATTTTCGTGTTTCTATGACCCATCAAACCCTGACAAGGATTACATGGTATTGTGCTTGCATGTACACATGACGGGGGATAAGGCACTAGCATATCCTTAGATTATGACTTGATTCAGTTATTCTGCAGAAAAACAAAAATGCTGCAGAAAAAACAGGTTTTCTGAATAATGTCATCATCCGAAGCATCGTTTTTTTTCTGCAGCAAAACAGTTTTTCCGCAGCATAATGTTAACATGTTTTTCTGCGGCGTTATTGCGATAAACTTTTTCTTTGGAATAATCTGACAGTTTTTCTGCAGAAAAACCAACGTTCTTGTAAAGTAACGTTTCTATCCGTCTCTCTCTCCCCCCCCCCCCCCCCCCCTCCACAGTGGACCAATCAGAAGGCGTGTGGTCATTTACTCCCATTTCATTCATTCGGCGCTCAGTGTTTTCTTGGTAATTTTGGACGAGTCCATCTCTCAACAGAGGGGGATCTCACGTCTCCAATATTATAATGAGCAAGTACAAACTGCTGTGGAAAAAATGTAAGAAGTTTTTCTGCAACAAAACAACAGCACTGTTTTACTGCAGCATTCTTCATTTCAATTTTACTGCAGTAAAATGTTTTGCTGCAGAAAAAAAACAATGCTTCGGCGGATGATGACATTATTCAAAAATGCTGCAGAAAAAAGCACATCTGTTTGTCTGCAGAACTGAATAAAGTCATAACCCGCCAAGGATACTAGCAGGTCTCTAAAGAGAGAGAGATAGAGAGAGATCAGCGATAGAGATGAAATCTCACAGTCAAAGGTTTGAAGTAAAATCACGTTATATTGATTTTTCCTCTGCATGCTGACTGATATGAATCTTTAAGCACACCAATCGATTTTTACAATGACTTGGAAACTATGTTCTCACACGATGCATGTTTTGTTAACGCTTTCTGATCTGTGGACTTTTTTAATATTTTTAAATCAGCTGTTAATTTGTCTTTTTACCGAGCAAAAGCAATGAAAGTTCTACACACGAGAAGACAAATTAACATCAAGTCAAGCAGTGGGGATGAGGTTTAAAATGAAAGTAAGTTAAATGTTGCTCTAAACGTTGTGCCGAAGGATCTACATAAACTGAGCTACTGCTAGTTGATGAACATTTAACCCGTCAAAACACCTTGGTGAAATTTTCAATAGAAAAAGAAGTTGTGATGAAATGTACATAACAACAACAACGAAAAGAGAAAACATAGTCGCGTAAGGCGAAATAACAACATTTAGTCAAGCTGTCGAACTCACAGAATGAAACTGAACGCACTGCATTTTTTCACCAAGACAGCCCTGCATACTCGTAGTTTCGTCAGTCCACCGCTCGTGGCAAAGGCAGTGAAATCGACAAGCCAGAATAGTGCGGTAATGGTCGCGCTGAGCAGGATAACACGCTTTTCTGTATCTCTATTCTTTTTAGCGTACTGAGGTTGTTTTTAATCCAAACATATCATATCTATATGATTTTTGAATCAGGGACCGACAAGGAATAAAATGAAGTTGTTTTTAAATCAATTTCGGACAATTAATTTTAATCATAATTTTCATATTTTTAATTTTCAGAGCTTGTTTGTAATCCAAATATAACATATGTATATGTTTTTGGAATCAGAAAATGACGAAGAATAAGATGAAATTGTTTTTGAATCGTTTACAAAATAAAAAATTTTAATGACAAGTTTCCGATTTTTAATGACCAAATTCATTAATTATTTTTTAAGCCACCAAGCTGAAATGCAATACCAAAGTCCGGCCTTTGTCAAAGATTGCTTTGCCAAAATTTCAATCAGTTTGATTGAAAAATGAGGGTGTGACAGTGCCGCCTCAACTTTTACAAAATGCCGGATATGATGTCATCAAAGGTATTTATCGAAAAAAACAAAAAACGTCCGGGGATATCATTCCCAGGAACTCTCATGTCAAATTTCATAAAGATCGGTCCAGTAGTTTAGTCTGAATCGCTCTACACACACACACACACAGACACACACACATACACCACGACCCTCGTCTTGGTTCCCCCTCTATGTTAAAACATTTAGTCAAAACTTTACTAAATGTAAACAAATCGCGTAAGGCGAAATTACTACATTTAGTCAAGCTGTGGAACTCACAGAATGAAACTGAACGCACTGCATTTTTTCACAATGACCGTAGTCCGCCGCTTGTGCAAAACGGAGTGAAACTGACGAGCCTGTTCAGAGCGGTAGTGGTTTCGCTGTGCTGCATTGCACGCTTTACTGTACCTCTCTTCGTTTGAACTTTCTGAGCGTGTTTTTAATCCAAACATATCATATCTATATGTTTTTTGAATCAGGAACCGACAAGGAATAAGATGAAATTGTTTTTAAATCGATTTCGGAAATTTAATTTTGATAATAATTTTTATATTTTTAATTTTCAGACCTTGTTTTTAATCCGAATATAACATATTTATATGTTTTTGGAATCAGAAAATGATGAAGAATAAGATGAACGTAAATTTGGATCGTTTTATAAAAAAATAATTTTAATTACAATTTTCAGATTTTTAATGACCAAAGTCATTAATTAAATTTTAAGCCACCAAGCTGAAATGCAATACCGAAGTCCGGCCTTCGTCGAAGATTGCTTGGCCAAAATTTCAATCAATTTGATTGAAAAATGAGGGTGTGACAGTGCCGCCTCAACTTTTACAAAAAGCCGGATATGACGTCATCAAAGACATTTATCGAAAAAATGAAAAAAACGTCCGGGGATATCATACCCAGGAACTCTCATGTCAAATTTCATAACGATCGGTCCAGTAGTTTACTCTCAATCGCTCTACACACACACACATGCACACACATGCACACACACACACACACACACACATACACCACGACCCTCGTCTTGATTCCCTCTCTATGTTAAAACATTTAGTCAAAACTTGACTAAATGTAAAAAGGACAGGTTGTGCTGAAGGATAAATATAAACTGAGCTGCTGCTAGCTGATAAACTAATACAATTACCAGGAAAAACACTTTGGCGACATTTTCAATTTTAATGTAGGAAAAATGAAGTTGTGGTTACGGTAACAACTTACATTGCCAAAGAATTAGGGCAGGTATAAGGTTGGCAAAAACTTCCTATTAAATGTTTTGGGAATAACAAAAATGGACGTTTTAAACATCTTTCTCAACAGGGCATGCTAACGATTCGACACACAGTCCTGGGGTGGGTTGCATGAGACGACTTAAGCTGGGCGGAAATGTGCTCAAAGTTGAGATGGTTGACTTTACGCCGAAAGCACGAAAACCGGGGTGCATGAGCGGTCTTAAGTTCGTTGAGCACAGCGTTTTTTGCTTAACTTTGAGCCTGCTCCCCCCCAGGCTTAACGCTGAGCTTGGCAGAGATAACAGACTTAACCAACCAGTTGCCGCTTGCAAGATGATTTTTTAAATCCTTTTATCATTTGGTGCTATAATAGGTCGCACCAACGCGACGGAGTTAGACAACTTTCTTGTTTACTTCATCTGTGCCCGGCAACCAAAAGGTTTTTGTTTTCTTTAGGGTGAAATCATTTTTTACTTTTTTTTATTTGTTGAAATATGTATTTATGTATTTATTTATTCAATCATTAATATATTTATATTTTGTTGTCTTTTTTTTATTTGTTAGAAATCATCTTTTTTTTACCTAATGCTGTCAAATAATAAGTGTTTTATAATTTGATTTTTAAAATTTTATTTATTTAATTTTTTTTTAAATTATTTTTTAAATCTCACATTATATGACTTTGGTTTCTTTTCCTTCTATTTTGTTTTTACTTCATTTTTTATTTCGATATAATTCGTGTTTTTTTGTAATTACTGTATTTTTATCTTCTTTTTGTATTTACTTTTTTAATTTTTGGTCGATGTTTACCTTTTCAGTAGAGAGCGATTCAAGATCAAGAAGACAATCTTTATTTTTCTTCTACTCGATCCAACATGCACAATGCACAAAATAGTACTATAACACCGTACGCTCTTCTTTGTACTACACACGGCATCTCCTGTGTTGGTATGAGCGCGCGCTTCCTGTGCATGCTTGAATGCGCCCAGATGCCGCAGAGTACATTATTGTGTAACAGACGGTCTCTGATGCGCCCTTTTACCGCGAACCTACTAGACTGCAGTTTGCATTGGCTGTTGCTGACCACATTTCCCGTGACGTCATGGAATCTCCCACTAACGCTTGCCCTCTTTCTCTGTTGAGTCGGCCCTAAAGACGGCTCATGCACCCCGACTTCGTTTCGTGCTTTGCGGATTCTTAACAGAGCAAGCTTAAGAGTAAAGTCGAACCGTTTGAGCTTGGAATTTGAGTTCTCTCATGCAACCCACCCCAGAACAGTAAATGCATACACACATTAAACCTTCAAACACAACAAACATCACGGTGAGCCACCAAACCTTTCACATGGGGTACCTAATTAATATTTTCCTTTCTGCAGTGCAAGTTGAAGTCAGAGCTAATGCACTTATACATACAATAAGAGAGGTGAGAGTGAAGACTGTATAAACTATAAACCTGTGCTGTTATGTCACAGAATAGTGTTCATTCTCTTTCTGATGAAAGGTGTTCTGAAAATAACCACACATATTGATTTTATAATTTTACTGGCTGAACCTTGACTGGCACGAGTTTAATTGAGTTAGGTGTTTGGTAAACCGGTTATACCTCAGAGTCAAAAAAAAAAAATCCCAGAAAAAAACAAACACTTTGTCATGGCAAACAGTCAAACCAATGTGGAGTACGACGTACCACTACCAGGGCAACAGCTTTTTTTTTTTTTAATGATATATACATGAAAGCTGCCAGATGCAATATTAAAACCGGCAAGGCTGACTGGTTAGTGATTTCTTTTTCTGTAATTTTACATTAAATAAGTGCTGGCCTAAATTGGGGGTCTTGGACACTCCTGTAGTAGAATTCCAAAATTGGTTTGTGATAGAAAAAACTATAGGCTCCGATGTTAATAAAGTAAATACACCCCCCATTTACAGGGTCGCAGCCAACAAAATTAGGTTTCTACCTTAAATGGTAGAGGAGCTAGAGAGCGTGTGCATGAGTGTGTGTTTGAGAGAGAGAGAGAGAGAGACTGAGAGAGAGAGAGAGAGAGAGAGAGAGAGAGAAAGAGAGAGAGAGAGAGAAGAGCATGGAGGGACAGGCAATTAGACATGCAGATCTATAGTAGACAGACAGATGCAGACAGACAGAGAGGTCTAAGCAATTTCGATTGCATCCTGCATGCCAAAACAAAAGAGAGAGAGAGAGAGAGAGAGAGAGAGAGAGAGAGAGAGAGAGAGAGAGAGAGAGAGAGAGAGAGAGATGTACTGTCGCCACGCATCATTGATATAAAACTGAGAGAGAGAGAGAGAGAGAGAGAGAGAGAGAGAGAGAGAAAGAGAGAGAGAGAGAGAGAGAGAGAGAAGGGGGGGGGGGGGGGGGGCTGAGATTAACAGAGGATTAAAACATGGGGATTCAAGTCAAGACGTGGGTCTAAATCTCAATTGAAAACGTCTTTGAAAATAGCTGACAGGTTTTTATCTCATCATTCACTAAAAGGTGGTAAACGTAATTTTTTGCAATGAACGTGTTTACCAAACTTCCCACCAAATTTCAGCTCAATTGACTGATAAACACCAGAGATCTATTGAGTGCGAACAAACAGAGTGAAACACATAGAATGCTAGGATAGCAAAAATATCTTGTTAACGCAAACACTGTAGCAGGATTACCACAACTCACCAAGTTTTTACTTTGCACAAACGTCCATGAATGACAAAACCAATCAGACTAAATTAATTTTTAAACAAGGTTTAATTATTGAGCTTGACACAGCTTATTGGACAAAAATAGATGAGACATGATGAACCAGGTAAACAGTGAAAGTATGTATCATGTGTGGGTATGTACGTATGCATGTACAATCAGGGGTGCGACTCACTTGTGATGAAAAAAAGGAAATCCCTTTTTTCTAGGGGGGTTCGGGGGCATGCTCCCCCGATTGTTTTTAAATGGTACATTAAAATCTGTGCAATCTGGTGCATTCTGAGACTAAAATTCAACTTGTTTGGATCAGGTAAAAAAAGACATTTCCCCCCCCCCCCCCAAAAAAAAAAAACAAACACACAAAAAACCCTTTCACACAACAATGGTAACATTATAATGGTGCATACTTACGTAATGAACCATGTATCCATAATCCAATACATGTACTGGCAATAGTATGATTCAATGCATTTAAGCTCAAAATTACTATTAGTTATCAGGAGTTTTAAATCAGCACAATTTAACTCTGAAGCCTCCAGTGTTGGCTGTTCCATCTTCACTTCTCTCCATATCATTCAGTCAACAAGTTATAGATACTGTGATGAAATGGGACGCGGAAAAATAGATAACTCCAGCGGAATTCCTAAGTTGTGTCCGCGGAAATCCGCGGAAAAGTTCCACCCCTGACAATACATGCATGAAAGGAAGTGTGTGAGTCATGTGAGTGAGCTAATCCTGCAAAATGAGAGCACACCAATCTGCAGTCTGTTCTGCATGTCACATTAAATCTCAGAAGCTGTCCTTGGCGTCACCTTTTGTGAACCCTGAAAAATGTATGCACAACTATTGAAATGATGGCAGCGATATTTAAAGTAGTTTCAGGCATTTTGCTGACTGCCGTCAATGTCATTAACCACATCATTGTATTCATGTGCATTAGATTAAACCCATGAAGTTCAAAAAGCTTAAAATGAATGTATCAGTTATTTCTCACATGTCATCGGTTTTCAGCAATTGTCACTCCCAAAGATGTGCAACTTGTATGACTTTTCCAAATTTACTGTAATGTTTGTGAACTGACAGTGACACATGCTATCTCAAAGCTTAAATTGTCTCTTATGAGATCTTTTAACCTCACCCATGTAAATATATATATGTAAATATATATCCTGGAAGCAGCCTACAAAGTACAAAGACATGGCTCCTATTACTGATTCCTTAAGAACGAAAACAGCTTAATTTATACTGTGTTACAAGCTCTGTTATTCACAACTTGAGTCATTAACAGTGCAGGGAATACACAACTATAATTGATACTGTTAAAGTCATCACAGCATTTTTGCAATGCCGGAGCTGTTTCCTTTAGCACCCTTCTACCATAATCAGCCTATTTCTATCATAATCTGCACACTCTGAGCTATAAATAGTATCAATACTCAGTGTGCATGAGAGCTACACATCTTTTAATCATTACAACATTTTAGTAATCAATCACTGAATCAGTTTTCACCATTTCCAATTGCACATTTTGTTTACCACTGTGTGAGCCATCACATTAATTTTCACCATGATAATAATATTAACTGTAACTTGTAAGTGTAATTAAGAATAAGAATGCAAGAGACCTTATGTGACAACGGTAATTCTACCATTAGTCAATACAACATGTCTGCAGTACTTGTACTGTACATATAAGTTACAAATCGTTTCTACCTGTGCTATACCGTGTTTACCTTTGCAAAGTGGAGAAAACAGCTCAGGTGAATAGACAGCAGTCCCTCCAAGCATCTCTTGTTAGTCTGGCAACCTCTGCCAACAGCTGCCTGAAAATACATTGCCCTTGTCGTGTTTGAAATGATAAGGACATCACATGGGTTTTGACAGAGCGAGAGAGAGCGAGAGAGAGAGAGAGCGAGCGAGCGAGCGAGAGAGAGAGAGAGAGAGAGAGAGAGAGAGAGAGAGAGATAGAGAGAGAGAGAGAAATACATGTAGTTATAAAATTAATATTTACAGAATAAACTGCTAAACTCACAGTAAATTCTACAATGCACATCCTGGGGAAAAGTCAAAATAATCTCCCCCCCCCCCCCCCTCCAATAATGATGTGTACCGGTTCACAAGCTCCTGAAATGTCAAATACATGTAAATCTGACAGAAAACGTCAAACAGTACATTATACCCAACTGATAGTGTAAAAGAACCAAAACATACTGAAGCACCCGCACACACTGTAATGTTGTCAGTTGTTTGAGCACTAGCAGAACACACAGTACCCCCGCAGTTACCAGCGGTGAGTGAATTCAACAAGGTATTGGACATCTAGAAACATCATCAGGGGAAAAAACCCAGCAGCTTGCAGTATAAACAGAACACACAGCAGGTAAAAAGAGTCTGCTGCAGGTGAAAGCAATTAACCATCTCCAGGGGGCTTTAGTTCCCATTTTGGTGGGGTGGCTTTCTATTTCGATCACCCTCTCCCCCCCCCCCTCCAACCCCTTTCAGGATGTCTCTCCTCCCCCCCCCCCCCCCCCCCACTCCAATCCTACTCACATAAGCAACTGAGTAATCTGCCCTGCAGATTTTGTGGAATCCCTTGCATGCAAAATGTCCACCTGGGTTACTCCAGTTAAAAACAATGCTTTCATGGCTCAACTTTGTCTCAATCCAGACTGCTTCAAGACCATCGACTTGGAGATCAGGTCGGGGTTTACAATATAAATGATTCTTAACATAAATGGCTACTCCCCCATGAGGATCACCGGGGCGGTCGAGGCATACAGGAGGATTAAAATTAGGTACATGTATAATTAAAGATAAATTATCATCTGCAGGTCGGACAACCATGTTTCGGACAGAGTTAAAATATCATGCTGCTGTACTTCAGGCTGTAACAAGTCAATTTTGTTCCCTAAGCTTTGAACGTTAATGTGTACCACAGTTACTTTATTTCCATCTGGGCCTGGATTTTTCTCAACATCCCCGGCTAAATAAAGTGATGTCCGGGCAGACAATTTAACTGCATACTTGTTTTTAATTTCTTTATCATAAATATCCTTGTTAACAAGACGTTCAGTTCCACGTTTGTAAAGCAATGATCTATCAGGCGACAGAAGGCTGGCACAAAATAGGAAAGAACACAACGATAGCGTGACACGATTGAAACCTTTACAAAGCAACAAAATTAAAAATGGTAATACAGTATTTTCACACAAAAATGACAATTTGCGACATTGAGCAACTGCTCTCCCATAAAAGCACCCGACTCTGGCTCTGTACAAACTTAAATTAAGTGACCTTTCCAGTAGCAGGACTGAGAACAGTAGGATAGCCGAGAGAAGGGTGTGTTGGCATGTCTTCTGTATGCATCTCACGCTTCGGTGAAAGAAAAATAGAACGACAACAGTCGTGGTTTCTAAGGGGAGGTTTGAAACAAACAAAAAGTCAAAATCTATGTACAGAGTTAAAGGCACAGTAAGCCTCCCGTAAACCATCACAGAGCTCCCCAAGCATCTACATACAGTACAAGCATACTGCCATTTGAACGCTCACCGAACGGGAACATCCTGGCTGCTTTCTGTCGAGCGTGAGAAATTTTCAAAGAATTTATTTTTGTGGACTTGGTCCTCAACAACAATGGCGCCTCGTTTTGGTGCTGGACGGCTGTTATGATACCGGAAATCACGCCCGGACAGTAAGCCTCCCGTAAACCATCACAGATACTGTCAGGCTTTTACACACAGTACAAACACCCTTCCATTTGAACGCTCACCAAACGGGAACATCCTAGGTGCCCTACGTAAAGAGCGAGCAATTTTTAAAGAATTAATTTTGCAGATTGTCTCGAACACTTTTTGGACCCATCCTGAACTCAGGTCAAACATGAGTTACTTCCCTTCGGGTCTCATTCTATCGATGTAAACTGGCGATAGCCGTGAATCGATGATTATCAAAATGTTTTTGGACCGTGGTGCGTTTTTGCGCTAGACCTAACTTTTAAAATCTAAATAATAAATTGACAGCTTGTTACACAAACATTCTTTAATCATAAAAGAATTCTTTTTTCATCAAGACAAGATCAGTACAATTTGAAGTTGTGAAAGTTTGAAAAAAGAAAAGCCCGGAAGCAGGGTCACGCAAGGGTCGTAGCAGACGACGGTTTATCAGTGCATATCGCCGTTCCTCTCAACAGTCAAAAGCCATCGCTAGAGTTCTTGTGAACCACAGCTGTTTGTTTCGTGCATAAAAACGTGCTATTGTAAATAAGCTCACATCGAGTCGCATTCAAATGACTAACTGACGACTACATTGTGAAAAAGGGAAACTGGATCACACGGGTTCACGATGGCTCAGGGGTAAGATAAACCACGCAAAAATAAATTCTTTGAAAATTGCTCGCTCTTTACGTAGGCCACCTAGGATGTTCCCGTTTGGTGAGCGTTCAAATGGAAGGGTGTTTGTACTGTGTGTAAAAGCCTGACCGTATCTGTGATGGTTTACGGGAGGCTTACTGTGCCTTAAATTTGGAGGAGCTGGTTTCCATTAGGAATCGAAATGGTGGCTCATCAAATAAAGTACTTAAAATCAAGAGTATCTGCCGAATGTTTTTGTGCATTTGTAATTAATACAATTATCATACAGTGTATCAACAATAAAAGTTAACGAGTATGTTGGATGTTGGCAAGAAAGAGGGCGCCAGAAGATAATCATAACAACCAACAACAATGGACCGGGATCGCACAACTCTCATTAAAGTGTGAATCATACGATTGTGTAAATAAGCGCAAATATTACACTTATTCTTGTATTGCGATGCAGCAATATTTAAATGTGCTGTGAATTCCTGCATCTTTTATATTCAACGAGTGAAAGGGGGGTACGGGTGTGAGTAACCCAGACCTGGGAACCCCTGTTTTGCACTTAATTAGAGTATTCTCAAACAAACTTGGTGTATTTTCAGAAAAATTAGCGTACTCCACATGTTTCACACGTGTCCGCCACATCGTTAATTAAGTTTACCTGTACATGTACATTTAAAACAAATACTTTTTTCAATTTTTACTGACAAAAACTGTAATCATGTGTCAAAATACTGGATCGGCTTCAAGATGGGCTTGTGAATAAAAGTAGTCTAGGAATTTTTCTCGTGGTATTTGTTTCCCACTGACCGTACTGATCGTATTCTCGACAATCATGCGTACAGAATACGGCGAAATCGTATGGGTTCTCACATCTGGTAACCGCAGTAATCTAGATATGTTATAATATACATAGACAGTAGAATACAAATGCAGATGCTATCTTCATGAATAACAACAGTGTTAAATATCAACAATTTACAATGGAAATGCATAGAGGGTTAACATTTTACAGTTCACAGGGCAAGCTTGCAAGTAGAGATAACATTCGAGATAAAACAGTTAGTGCATTTCTGACCGTGAAATGAGGTCTGTTAGACCTAGAGGCACTGTGTGTAATTAGCTAAACCAGAACGTCATGCTTAAATACCTAACAACAGACAGACTGTGACACACACACACACACACACACACACACACGTGTGAACACACGCACGCACGACTGCAGTTGAACACCTCGTGACAGTTCACATAAGCAACAGAACATTGATTTTGAAATAACAAAACATCCTCCAAAAAAGGAGTACAGCTGCCTGCCTACATGGTAGGATGATAGAAAATGGCCATACATATGTTTGGCCATATTATTACGTCACACCATTCTCTTGGTGGCACAATCATTATCATCCTTCAACATTCTATCACCCTGAAGAAGCCACCCGTGGGGGCGAAAATTTGGATCATCAAAAAACATATTCCATATTCATCACAAGAACTTTTGAGGAGATTGTTTTTAAATATTTGCCTTCATATATATATATATATATATATATAATATTTCCATTTTGGATTACAATGCCCTTCTCTGTACCAAGTGACTAAACAAGTGTGAACTTGTGCGGGAACACTCAATAACCACAACAAATTAAAAAAACAGTGTCTTTGTAAAATTCTCCTCTTTTAAGTCTCTCAATACACAGCCTCATTAAGTCATTAGAAAATGCGAAATCTATTACTGTCAAAAACTCACATCAGAACCACACAAACACAAGACGACAAGTGAACTGTCTTCTTCATGTCTCATTTATTGTTATATGAAGTCTTATATCACGCGCGTATCTCCAGACTCGGACTCAAGGCGTAGGGATCTATTTATGCCGTGTGAGATGGAATTTTTTACACAATACATCACGCAATCACATTGACCAGCAGATCGCAGCCATTTCGGCGCATCCTACTTTTCACGGCCTATTATTCCAAGTCACACGGGTATTTTGGTGGACATTTTTTTTATCTATGCCTATACAATTTTGCCAGGAAAGACCCTTTTGTCAATCGTGGGATCTTTAACGTGCACACCCCAATGTAGTGTACACGAAGGGACCTCGGTTTTTCGTCTCATCCGAAAGACTAGCACTTGAACCCACCACCTAGGTTAGGAAAGGGGGGAGAAAATTGCTAACGCCCTGACCCAGGGTCGAACTCGCAACCTCTCGCTTCCAAGCGCAAGTGCGTTACCACTCGGCCACCCAGTCATTTGTACCTCCCATTAGTACTAGCAGGTCTGCCTGAAATATGGAGATCCTCATCGAGGTCAAAGCCCAGTAAACTTTGGGGACGGAAAGTTCTTGCTGCAGGGCTTACCATGCAACTTGCAAGTATGTGTTGGTGGAGGCCAGCTATCACTGTGGTGGAAAGTCAAATCTCTTTACCGGGCAAGCCTGCCTTTTTCACCTCACCGCCCCAGAGCCCTGGGTCCAAGTGACAGCACAGCATTTTTGTCATTCCTCACTTACACCACAACTGCTGGTGTCTGCCTGTTACTGTTAGTGATTAACTGGAGATAAGGATGAAGAGTATTGTGAAAAAAAGTCAAATCTCTTCACGGGGGCAAGCCTACCCTTTTCACTTCACTACTCCAGAGCACCCAGGGTCTCCCAGAGCACCCAGGGTCTAAGTTCTAACGGACATCACAGCATTTTTGTCATTCCGGCCCGGCCTCTTGCATAAGAGCTACGGATGTGTGACCGATAGGGATGAATTCTGTTCAACAGGACTGAGGAGAAAAGATGGATAAGACTCAAGAGTCTGTGAAAAAGTTTGTATGTACAGCAGGTACAGCGGAACCCCCCTTTTAAGACTTCCAAAATGTAAGAAAATCTGGTCTGAAAAATTAAACCACCTGGAAGAAGGAGTATGACTATCCAACTGGCAGGGGTGTAGGCATACCCGTAAATGGTAAATCTACCCACTCGTGCTCCCAGTCCCACTATACACGTACAACGAATACAAGGAAATCTGTGGTTTTTTGTTTACATGGTCTGCAATTTCTGCACAGTTTCAAATGTCTCATTATGCTCTCGGCATCAAGTGTTCGTTAGAAAAATTATTAGTAAAAACGAGTTGTTTTCTTCTTTAAAGTCAGAACATTTGATAGATCAAAACTCGCTGTTAAACACTCCATTACCTACTAAACTCCTGTTAAAAAAATCAGCATCACCCACCCTTGTGGCCTGCGTTTTCCGTCACCTCTGAAGCTGCAAGTGTAACAGAAGACATCAATTGTTTCAGCAGAAGACCTTGAAGTACACCCAAAGCGCACACGGTTTCTACACTGAGTGAAAGTGCTGTTTGCCGGTGGCATTGGATGGATTCAGCACCAGGGACAATCACCCATTACACTGCAAAGGTCAACAGTCTGGCCCCCAGAGAACCTGGGTGACAAGATTTAAAGACCCCCTTCATCATCCACCATTGCTGTGCTGCAAGCTAGCCCCCCCCCCCCTCTCCTCCATAATCCCCTCTCCCATCATACATTATAGTGGACCAACCTTCTCTTTTAAAACCTCCCCCCAAAAAAAACCATTTGGTCTTAAAAGTTAAAAAGAAGGGAGTCTTACTACTCTTAAATTAAAATGGGTAAAGTAAGGTAATACATATGAACAGAAAACCTTAAAAACCTGGATCATCAAGGATGGGGGTGGTGGGGGGGGGGGTGTCTTAAACAGATTCCATGGTATTGCTGCAATACCCCCCCCCCCCCCTCCCCTACTCACTCAGCCCTTTACCCAGAATATGATCTCAGTGTGTAACAAATAACAAATAATTTGAAAAGACAAAGAGAGGGAGAGAGGGAGAGAGGGGGGCCAATGAGAAAGAGAGAGAGAGAGAGAGGGGTTCCAATGACTGAATGAGAAAGAGAATCATTGATGTCAAAGTGACCTAAAATATGAAATAAATAAATATCTGAGAATTACAAAAAAAAGATCATCCTCCAAAATTCATCAAGCCATGAATAACCAGAACAGGAAGTTCTCAAACATTGGCTCCCTTTGCTATGATTGATTTGATTTGATTTGATTATTCTCCCCTGGCTGTGACGCTCCATGTTTGGGAGGGAAATCAAACTAAACAGAGTAAACTTAGGTGACAAATTATTGCAACAAATTTAGCACCCCAATTAAAGCATTAATTCCCGTGTCATTTCTTTCAAACTTTCAGTTTAGGCCGTTCACTTAACTATCTGTTGCACTTTTCGGAATCAAACATTTCTTTAACAAGGATCATGTGACCGCTGCTCGAATACATGTTTATGTACCCCCAAAATCAACCAGACAAAAACAGAAGGAATGAATTAAAAATTGACAAAAAAATCACAATAGGCAACAGTTGACAACTTTTGCTTACGAGGAGAAAGTCAAATCAATTATCTACCAAGAACATATTGTTTTGTTTACCTGGTTTGCGTATTCCTGATGTAGGTGTCGATCGCAAGAGCGGTCAAAAACAGTTTTTTTGGCGTCAGGGTCGGTTGGTGAATCAGTAACAAAGAATTTGTACTGGGCCTTACTATTATTACTTATGATTAAAATATACACTGTTGTTCCCAGCCTCAGACAACAAAAGGTCAGCTAGACTTGTATTGAAAGTATGTATTATGAAAGTTAAAATGTTCTGGCCTTGGCCGCTTGCTGGTAAAACGAATGGTCAGAAGACCCCGTACATACTTGCCAAAACAATCGGATGGTCAACCGACCATGAATGAGACCAATGCGTTGGATCAAAAAAGTATACATCATGTGTCAATGACCTAGGACCCAGGCCTGTAAACAACACTAATTAATCATGTCTTCACTTTGACACAAAGTAACTTTAGTCAGGCATGGGAATTGAAAATTTTAAACAAGAAGGGCAAAGCCCATACGACTCACATGCTTGACCTTGACCTTTACATGACCTTGACCTTCAGGGTCAAGGTCAAATAACTAAACCTAGCAATGACATCATACACTAAGAACTGCTTTACACATTTTTCCTACCAAAATACATGTGACCTTGACCCAAGGTCAAGGTCATCCAAGGTCATGCAACACAAAGCTGTTAATTCAAGACATAGGAAGTACAATGGTGCTTATTGGCTCTTTCTACCATGAGATATGGTCACTTTTAGTGGTTCACTACCTTATTTTGGTCACATTTCATAAGGGTCAAAGTGACCTTGACCATATGTGACCAAATGTGTCTCATGATGAAAGCATAACATGTGCCCCACATAATTTTTAAGTTTGAAACAGTTATCTTCCATAGTTCAGGGTCAAGGTCACTTCAAAATATGTATACAATCCAACTTTGAAGAGCTCCTGTGACCTTGACCTTGAAGCAAGGTAAACCAAACTGGTATCAAAAGATGGGGCTTACTTTGCCCTATATATCATATATAGGTGAGGTATTAAATCTCAAAAACTTCAGAGAAAATGCGAAAATGTGAAAAATGGTCGTTTTTAAGACAACAATTACGGCCCCTGTGACCTTGAACTTGAAGTGAGGTCAAGTTGCCGCACATGTTTTTTGAGATCTTGTAACCATACACCATCAGGCCACATCAGGTGTTGATAGACTTAATAGTGTCCAAGAAAATCCAACGTTAAAGTTTTCCGGACGGACGGACGGACGCCGGGACGACGACTCGGGTGAGTACATAGACTCACTTTTGCTTCGCATGTGAGTCAAAAAGGCGGAAAATTTATAACTGAAGACGCGAAGCGTCAAGTCGAAGGCGTGAAGCGCCTAGCCTTACTAGGGGGGTCCGGTGGCATGCCCCCCCGGAAAATGTTTTCTCCAAAGAACCCAGATGGTGCAATCTGGTGTCATCTGAGCTCCAAGTTTGCCATTAAATTGTTTTTAGAATCAGAGTTTTTAGTACAAAAATGTACCAATTTTTGCTTTTTTGAAGAAAAAAAATATATATTGTATGGTTTAAATTTGTAAAAAAATTGATCTGTTGAGACAAACAGGAAAATGTAACTTGTAACACAATCTGTGCAATCTGGTTTACTTTTAAACATAAAAGTTCAATAACTGAGGCAGCGGTAGCAGCTAGTGCGTGAACAAAGTACGGAAAGTTTTCGCGGGCTTTTGCGCAAAGGCCAAAGTAACCAGTGCTTTTTTTGTGTGCCTCCCCCCTTTATTTTTTCGGCGGACACTTTTGCATTTTCGGCAGAACAAAAAAAAAAATTCGGCGGAAATCCGCCATTCGGCGGACAATTCCCATGCCTGTTTAGTGTACTGTAAGTCAACTAACCCCTGAACCGTGTACTGCTTAATAATAATACAATCTTCAAATAACATTTACAGCAGCCCGGAAAGTTAAAAAAATGCTGATTCTGAAAATGTACTAGCCAGAGAGCAAACTTTACTAGCCAAACCAACAATTTGTTTCAGCAACTTTACTGGTATTTGGCAAGTAGATGAACATTTCTACTATCGACTTGAGAAATGTTCATGCCGATAATTAATAAAGAAGGAATCTTTGTGCCCTAACTCCCCAGGCTACAGTTGGGATGGAAGTTCACGAAAAATTCGGAACATACAACTTAAATACAGTGGGTGCCGACCAATTCTTTCATTTTTGATCCAACGCCACCCAGGGTCGCTTTGTTGGGGTAGAATTTCCGAGACTACAGTAATTATGTTCGCGCAAGTAGACGACCACAAGATATTTTTACGTCAATGCATCGTGACGTCATCCCCTCTCTTAGGCCTCTCTCTCCGGAACCCAGGACCCCCCTCCCTAGATTCAGCCTTTAGTAGCATCAGCATGATTGGTGTAACCTAAAGATACCTTTTTGGATCAGCTAAAATGCTAAGCATTGGTATAATCAATGAAGTGTCCTCGAATGACAGATATCTGACCCAGGGCGGGGATATAGCTCAGTTGGTAGCGCGCTGGATTTGTATTCAGTTGGCCGCTGTCAGCGCGAGTTCGATCCCAGGTTCGGCGGAAATTTATTTCAGAGTCAACTTTGTGTGCAGACTCTCTTCGGTGTCCGAACCACCCCCCGTGTATACTACATTGGGTGTGCACGTTAAAGATCCCACGATTGACAAAAGGGTCTTTCCTTGCAAAATTGCTTAGGCACAGTTAATAATTGTCTACCATACCCGTGTGACTTGGAATAAGGCCGTGAAAGGTAAATATGCGCCGACATGGCTGCAATCTACTGGCCGTATAAAATTTCATCTCACACGGCATCACTGCAGAGCGCCTAGAACTGTACCCACGGAATATGCGCGATATAAGCTTCATTGATTGATTGATTGAGTTCAATTATTCAGCAAGAGAATACAGAAAGTGTCCTTTTGTGGGAGATGTCCTCTAATTGAAGGGGCCTCAAATAAAAGTTGCTGCTCAGCTGTGTGTAAGTGTAACTTCGAAACTAAAGGAGTAAACTTTTGTATTTGACCTGCATCACTGAATGGTCTACACAAGCATATTTAAGCATAGGCTACTTGCAACTTGCAATTATTCATCAACAGGAAATATGCTCTAAATCAAGAAATGTGCACATGTATTCATTTAGTTGTGAAGTTACAATATCTTAAAACAGTTCGGAGCAAAAACAAGTATTTCAGTATTTGGTCACATCATGGAATCACACACAGCAACGCAAGGCCAATCATCAGTCATCAGTTACATGTATAAAGAACAACAAATCGACTAAAATTAACTGCGAGAAAACAAAGCCTTGCACACATGTATACAATTGCGACACACAATTGGCAACAAATGCCAATCAGCTTGGGATCAGCTGGGAGGAACGAAAAAGGAAGTTAGTAGGCGTGCGAGGAGGATTAAATGGCACGCACCCCCTTCCCTCTGAACAAATCAGCTGGCACATGGTTGGGCAGCAAAAGAAAACAATCGCGCTGCACCTGATTTTGATCGTCAAGAATCGTTCCAGGCTCACGCAGACTACAGTGCACTAATACAGAAAGGTTCACCTACCCATTATCCGCTAAAAATGAAGACGATCCTGAACATAAGAGTGATAACATCTCAGAATGAACCAAGCACTATCTCTCGCCGACATAGTTTTTGTGGACTGTCTGGGATCCGAGTCGCGTCCGTGAACACAGATACTGAAACGTCACCACTTTGTGCTGTTTGTTGAAATAGGTCAAGGGTGGATCACAACTACACGCACTGACCGCGTATGTTCAACCAAAGAAATCTTTGCTTCTCTGTTTGATAAAACTCTTTACGGATTTACACTAAACTGATTTTGTTCATAAAAAAAAGATCTATTGCCTCATCTGCAAGAGTTTTCCATAGGTTATTTCATGCTATTCAGTGTTTGGGTTCAATGTAAAGAAAGGAAACAGATGGAAGGGAAGTAACTCTGTAATTTGTGTAAATGAAAACATCCCCCGATTATTTCGCTTTAACTGTCCTCTGCGTGAAAGACACCTTTCTCCCAGTACGAGCAACTCGCCATAGACACATCGGCTTTGTACATGGTTATACATTATAAGAACATCTCTCCAGTTAGCCCTATGACAAAATAAATTCTGGCTATTCTTTCTGTGCATAGTGCGAGTTTCCATAGCAGTCGTCACCTTCGCTAAGTCAATCTGCAAAACTTTAATTCAGCAAAATATTCTCATTCTGAAAAGAAAGCAGCAAGACTGGTGATTGTGGAAATATGCTCAGCAACAACAAAGACAACAACAACAACAACAACAACAACAACAACAACAACAACAACATATAGTTCACTAGTTGACCAGACAAGTCATTTTTGTTTTCATCGTTTGGCAACCACAAAGTGAGGGGTACGTAACATTATTCATTTTTGACTTTTACTCGGATATTCCATCGATTAGAGAAAATTAAAAATACAACAGTAAAATCACAATAGTCAGTTGTGCATTCTGCGTAACGAGGATAGGAGGTATGGGCCAGGAAGGGGGGGGAGGGGTAAGATAGGATGTAGGGGCTAAGACGGGGGGGGGGGGGGGGGGGGGATGGGGGGTAGGATGCAGGGGCTAGGGAAGGGGTGGGTAGGATCGGATGTATAGGGGCTAGGATAGGAGATAGGGGCTAGGAAGAGGGGGGGGGTAGGGTAGGAGGTGGGGACCTATAGGGGCTAGGATAGGAGGTAGAGAGGCTAGGGGTGTAGGATGAGAGGTAGGAAGAGATGTGTCCCTCCCCAGGGGAGGATAATGGCGGGGGGGGGGGGGGGGGGGGGGGAGAGGTCCAGGGTTACCCCCCCCCCCAAAAAAAAAAAAATCTGTCTCATGGTGTTACTGGACGCGGTGTGATTAACCTTGTTATCATCCAGAAGAGGCACTTCATAAAGTTACATTATCATCAGCGTCTGGGGGGGCTAACCCTCTGACCGGGAATTCGTCACTCGACCTCATCGAGGCCTGCGCGGCCCCTGAACCCCGGCCACAATCGATCCCCCCCCCCCCCCCACACTCCACTCCTTTAACCCTTGATCCACCCCTGCCCCCGGATGAGAAAACACTTATTATTCATTAGTGTAGCCTCATCGAAGTGCTCTAAGTCCTTAATTATTAACTGTGATTTCCTGCTTGTATGTCTGAAGTCCACAATTTCAAGAACAAACAAATAATGGCCAAAGTGCTCCACTGCTATTCATCTTCAAGTTAGAACTGAACAGCACCTAACTGCAGATTGGGAAAAAAGAACAGGAGGCGTACACCGCTATGGGTTGGCACCGTACACCATTTGTTCACACTTGCTGTCTTTGAAGTCAAAATTAAAAGCAAACAAATTGCAACAGAGGCAAAACTCTTGGCACGATGCGCCGCAGACATAGGCTATTGTACAACGTGTTCGAGCTGCTGTAGCAGTAGGGGATTTCTTGAATTATCATAACAAAGTACATTTCTTCCCGTACTAGGGGGGCTTTGACAAACGATTGGAACAAAAGTAGGTCCAAACTTCACGCAAAGAAAGGGTACTATGGACAAAATTCACGTATTTGATAGAGAAAGGGTTTCTGCAGTTGCCACCTTAAAATTGCCAAAACACAAAAAGCAGTTCATGCAGTCTAGCACATTTTGTTCGGTCATTTACCTTCGAGTCGCCTTCTCTTGCCTCAGATTGTCAGCAGCACAGGCCATATTGGCATTGAGCCGGGCGTACACCTTCCAGTCCGGCGCGTTCTCTTGCCTGCAGATTGTCAGCGACACGGGCGATAGGCATTTAACGCCTTACTCCGACGTGGTCAGGACATCTTTGAAATAAGAATGAACTATACAACGTGCGCTGGTTTTACAATAATACTATAGCCTACTACGATTTCGACATTATGAGACACTTTCATTGTATAGCCAGTAATGCAGACACAGATGCAACATTCATTTCAAGTTTCAAGGCACTCGATCGCACACTCGTGAAATTGTACGTATTGCCTCCCGGGTTACAACACAGCCCTGAGATTGTGCCGTATTAGCATGTTATATATGGTGCTCTTCGCACGACCGTGCGGTCAGCGGCTTGGTACAGAGGTACCTGTGATGAAAGGACACCCTTTTGTCCCAACATTGCAGGTGGCTTGTCACTACGGCTATGTCTTGGTCAAGGTAGTAAACAAAGGAACTGCCGGAGAGGATGTCTTTTACTGGGAGGTGTCTTGTCATCAGAGGGGTCTTAATATTGCAGGTACCTCTGTATTTACTCGTATGCTTGGTCTAGAAACAAGTAAGATCCGTAAGATTGCACTGACATTGCACAATACTTCGATGAAGTGGAATTCCAGAGGACCGCGCATGTGAATATCCTTCATTGAATGTTAGTTTAAAACATGCCTTCACATGACCGCTGACAATTTAAAAACTGAGGCAGGGGTACATAACAGGGGCTTTTATTTGCCTGGCATAGGCCCCCCCCCCCCCCCCCACCCACCAGATCCTGTTGAAATTTAGCATTTGAAAGGGGTATTTTATGGCTCTCCTGAGAAAAAAGGTGCATTCGCCGGGTAAGGGAGGGGGGGGGGGGACTTCCTGAATTCAGGTCTCTTTCTCTCAACCCCCTCCCCCCTCCCCCCCTCCCCCTCCCCCCCCCCCCCCCCCCATCCAGACTTCAGCCCTGAACGTTCTTTCGTCGCACTATACAACAGCATTCACCTGTCAACAGGTACGCGCAAGGCGCATTCATTGGGTATTTCCTGTTTGCGATGAAATGAACACGGCCCCGCTGTGGTGCACTGTTGACACGATCCGTGCAACCGAGACCATTTTTTGCTTGCTCGCATGGGAAGGGGGGGGGGGGGGTCTCATTATTTCCGTTAGTGTGCGCGACACAATGTTACACTGCGTGCTGGGTTTTGTTTTGCATTTTTGCACTGTGGGGACGTTTTTCCCCCGTTCAATCACAGTTCAAGGATAGTGTTATGTGAAAATGTCAACGGAGGTGGTGTATTCGTGTCTCCTGAACACAGGTGAAAAGTGAGAACTGACTTCAACGGAAGAGGTGTACGTGCGTGTCCCGGCCTAATCAGGGCAGGTGAAAAAGCTGAAATTTGTTTGTCAGTTTGAGGTGAGCGTTATTTTGTTACTCGTTTGATAACAAAATTATACACACACACACACACACACACACACACACACACACACACACACACACACACACACACACACACACACACACACACACACACACACACACACACACACACACACACACACACAAACACTATGCGTGTGCTTGGTAAGAGTATGCACATAAAACGATGTTCTTTTTTAATCGAGCATGCGTAATTAAATACAAACTTAAACCATCCAATAAACAAACGATCGATCAAACGAACGAATGAAGGAATGAACAACAAACAATAAAAACACAAACCAAGTAAGCCAACAAAAAACAAACAAACACAAAACACATACACAAACAAACAAACAAACAAACTAACGAACAAACGAACAAACCAACAAACAAACAAACAAACAAACAAACAAACAAACAAACAAACAAACAAACAAACAAATAAATAAACAACGAGCAAACTCGGGCAAAGACAAACAGACTGACAGGTCAAGCTTAGTCAAATGTTCAATATGATGTGTCATGATGGGTTTGAAAATAATCTTCACCCTATTAAACAAACGATTTATATTCTTACTTCTTGTAATTTTGAAAATTAATCTCCATATTCTTGTACACCGACTTGTCTGCATTCTTTTTAAACTGACGTAGGTCATATATAAAATGATCTACATGGTAAACGTTCACTGAGGCTAATTTACCCGTATTCTGCTGCGTTTGTAACATTTATATCAAATGAAAATGCCTCACATTCCAGGCATTTCTCATTGGGCCCTGTTCACGTTTACGCGACCAGACCTGATGCAGTTATAACGAATATTATTGAGGTTGCGAAGAAAACCAAATAACTTTTAGTACTCAAGTCGGAACAGTCAACAGAGACAGAGATGATCAACGTAATTTTTCACTTCTCAAACTGACGGTGTAAACACCCGTTTTTTCGCCCATCTAAACGTCCACCAAGGAACAAACTCAGGATCCTACACCGGCATTTTGAGACGAAAGGATTGATATGTGTGTGTGTGTGTGCGCGCGCGCGCGCGCGCGCGCGTGTGTGTGTGTGTGTGTTGTTACTACTCTTCTTTTTACCTTGACTGTTCAGCTCTTTGAGCAGGGTCTTCCTGGGTTTGTGCGTTTTATTAACATTTTGTATTGTTGTTATATATTTACGTCATCTTTGTCTCGCTTCCGTATCAGATATTCGGTCGTTTACCCCGCAAACTCTAAATCGACTAGCACGAGTGAGCGGCTGTTAATGAGCTCCCCGAAATAGCCAGAGTAATTTAACATTGTCTGCATGCGCATTTCTCTGGTATGACATTCGCAATTGGACCCATCACGAAAGAAGGAGGAAGCTCCAGAAATAAATCGATGAATTTTTTGGGGTCAGATATTGCCCTTGGCACGTACAGAATTTGGCTGGAAATTGAGCCACTCGAGATTCTTGTTGTCCATAACAATTGTGCGTGGAAAGAATGAGATTTGTAGGGGCGGTCCGGGCTGACAATGTTCTTTCGCAATGTCTGGAGCAATAATAACGGGCAAAGTGTCACAATTTCATCGCTTTACCCCCCCCCCCCCCCAGGACCCCCTCTCCCCCTTCCCCTTCCCCTCCCCCTCTTGCCACCACAACCCTTTTTTTCGCCCAGACCAGCCGCTTGACTCCCAGAAAGAATTGAAAAGGAAAACGACAAGTGGACATATGCAATTACTAAAACAGAAGCTGAAAAACATAACACACACAGACAGACAGACAGACAGAACCGACAGACTGACCGGCTAAATCTCTCTCTCTCTCCCTCTCTCTCTCTCTCTCTCTCTCTCTCTCTCTCTCTCTCTGTCTCTCTCTGTCTGTCTCTCTCTGTCTCTGTCTCTGTCTTTCTGTCTGTCTCTCCCTCTCTCTCCCTCTCTCTCTCTCTGTCTCTCTCTCCCTCTTTCTCTCTCTCTCTCTCTTTCTCTTTCTCTCAGAATAATATATTCCACGAAAATACACTAGAATCCCATCATTGTTTAAATTAACCATGCTGTTTTCAAACACTAGTAAGCCGCTATTGCTACGTTTTTCTACATTTGTCATGAAGGTGCTTTCCATTCGTAATCCATAATCCGTAAACGAAACAGGGCGATACTAGTAGGATGTTCTTGTTTTGTTTACTTTGTGCATTTGTATGCTGGTGCTTGAGATGTGCTCATCTCCATGAAAAGGGACCAAGGCCTACTCATTAAAACATTCAGACTTCAGACTTCTCTCTCTCTCTCTCTCTCTCTCTCTCTCTCTCTCTCTCTCTCTCTCTCTCTCTCTCTCTCTCTCTCTCTCTCTCTCTCTTTCTCTGTCTGCAAACGAAGCACACTTTTTGTTTTGTTTTGATATGGTGATAAAAAAAACCCAATGATGATGATAATGATAGTTTGTGTGTGTGTGTGTGTGTGTGTGTGTGTGTGTGTGTGTGTGTGTGCGTGCGTGCGTACGTGTGTGTGTGTGTGTGTGTGTGAGTGTGTGTGTGTGGTTTACCTTCAGCATCCCTTTTACGACTGTGTGATTTTTGCTTGCTCCACTTTATTATAAATTACTATTCATAGGAAGGAAATTCAGCAATTACCGGACATGAGAACGTAAAGCACTATTCAATGACATCAAGCCTGAGATATGTGTATAATAGATACTGTTTGCTTGGCTTGTCCTCTTTGTAATATACTAAAACCAAGAAAAGGTCTATTGAGGGCTACAAATACATTAATTATGCTTAATGGGTATTAGCCTACGTTTTAAAAATAAATTTATATAACTATTTGGAAAGGTCTCTGACCTGAAAATGTTTCCCTTGACTCTAGAGTGTTTGTTGTTGAGGTTGATAAATCAGATATATTTATTTGATTTCATCTGACCCTTTTGTAGACCGGTAAACTGCCTTCTGCCTCTATCACTGCATCAGTCGTTACGCGGACGTACGCGTGATCACACACGGGAATACACGGAACGGTAGCGGGAGAGCAAATCGGTGGAGGGGAGACTGACTAGATAGACAGACGGTCAGACATATAGATAGACAATCAGACTGACAGACGACAAAAACAGACAGATAGACAGACAGACATACAGACTGAATTACACACTGACTTAGTTTTCTCACACACTCTTGAAAGTCGTATCACAACTATGACTGTGCCATTACAGACGAAGATACATTTGCATAACTTGACTGATCGGGAAAAACACATAAACAAAGGAAGACTGAAAGAAAGAAAAAACACACCATAATGCTGACTCATTCACATAATTTGTTAGTTCAACCCGAAAGCATATTTTAGTGTTTAACTACCAGGTGTGCGTTGTACGCGAGGACATAAATGGATTCCTCCCGTTCGTCTCCCACATCTTTTATCCCCCTCAGCAGCCTCTCAGATCCCCCCCCCCCCCCCTCCACCGCCACCTCCACGACGCGATGACATAAATGGATTTCTCCCGTTTGTCTCCCACATCTTTTATCTCCCTCAGCAGCCTCTCAGATTCCCCCCCCCCCCCCCCCACCATCCCCTCTCTACCTAGCTTTATCTTAAAAGGTACATTCTTTCTCGTGTAAGCGTTCATGTTCACCAACACAGATCAGTCCAGGTCTTTACACAAAACGAGAGTATCCTTCAACTTAAAGGCACACTCCTCTCCGTGAAAACAGTTCTGCTAATTATATCAGACACTGCCAGAGCTTTTTGCATAGCATAACACCATTCAGTCTCCATTTGAACACACTGCGACACACACAATCGATAGGAAGAATAATCTCAAACTCCGCAAGAACCAGTTGATTGTGTCCAGGTGAACGAATGACCGCCTCATACCACGTACGACTCTGCCAGTCAAGATCTAATATGGTCAGTCGAATCAGGAAGGACTGCGCCTTTAAGCCAAAAGATCAACAAAATCAACAACGTGACTGCTTCTTTTGCAGAGTGTCATTTTATTTTTAAAAACATTTTTTGGTGCTGAATCACAGAAAGCAGCCCGCCTGTTGAGTTTTAACAAGTGTCCAGGTGAAAAAAATATGGGCAGAAACACGAACGCTTACGTGAGAAAAAAATGTATCTTTAACCCTCGTATCATCCCACCTTTGTTTTCGCCCCAGCCATTTTGTAGTCAGTCTCAGTCTCTGACCCCGCGCGCACCTTTGCCTTTGACCTTCGACCTTCTCCCACGACCTTTTCCCACGACCTTTGGCCTGAACGGTTCGTTTGACTCTCGGTGGGCGAAATGCTGCACTGATCTGACACTGACACTATTAGCATTCAGTGATTTTGTTTTGGATAGAATAGTGCGTAATTTCGCCTGTTTTTAACCTCACCGGTCACCCGCGGTCGCGGCAAAACTGTTCCTTTTACATGTCTTAAGTCGGCAGTGAAGGTGCTCTGAGCCCTACATTAATTTTGTTGTCGGCGAAAATACCGAACAGTTCCTTAAATTTCAAAACTAAAATTTTTGCGTATTATCCCTAATCGAAAAAATGGAAACAAAATGAATGATCTGGCGCTTATGGTACATCAAGGGAGAGAACTTACTCAAGGGAGAGAAGGCGTCAGTGAAACAGAGGAGAAATCATCCACAGACTGGTCTCCCTTGAGGGAATGAGCATACAATAAGTGAAGGCAGATCAATACTGCTTCAAGGCTATATCGAGCGTGCGCCTCCGTACCCGCACTCTTTAGCTCAATCGATGATCGTGATGCTGTGTATCGTCTCCAACACGGAGGCATTTTATTTCCGATCCAGGCGTTGCGGGGGTGCGATACCACACTGTTTTGACTGCTTCATTTCTTTTTGAATTTTAGCAAAATCCAGACCGTTTTAAATGATGAAATGTCACATACCTGCGCGGGACACATTAATAGTGAAGCTTTCCAGTCCTTTTATCGACAAGGAGGCGCGTAGAATGAGATGAAAGAGGACGAACATGTTAAAATGTATATGGACGGATCTACAGCAAATCGGTTCGTGTGTTCGTTAACGTGTATTTTTCTCGCTGAAAACCACACATGTACCAGATACATACCTTATTCATCCACAAAACCATAAATAAAGGCTGTAGGTAGTTTCAAAGAGATACAGTTTGCTTTGAATGGAGGACACTAACCGTGATGTTGGCGGGAACGCTTTGCTTCCGCGATCGGGGGTGCGCTCTCGGTATAGCCGAATATACGGCGTGTCACGTGCTTGTGTTCGAGATGACTTGGAGGCGTGAACCGGTGGGAAGGATTTATGGACACACATGGGGACATTCAGTAAGGTCAGTGACACCTTTGTGTCGACACACAATCATTTTAGATGAAATAATTTGATCATAATGCCTTCGACCATGGAGAGGTTACTTGGCAAGGTTCCAAAAATGTCAACATGTCAGAATGTATTGGACAAAATATTTCATTCAAAGAAACTTGATTTAAACGATTGGTCTGATAGAGGGAACTCGTTTTTAAAATTGACTGATAGATTTGGGTGAACTACACAGACAGACAGACAAACAGACAGGCAGGCAGGCAGGCAGGCAGGCACTGGCAGGCAGGCACACACACACACACACACACACACACACACACACACACACACACACACACACACACTAACACAAACACACACCCACACACAACACACGCACACACATACACAAACACAAACACACACCCACGCACACAACACACACACACATACACAAACACACACCCACACACACACACACACCACGTTGAGCACTGCTTGACGTGTCATATATTCGATTGATTTTGCTGTCGCACCTCCCCTCCATCCCCCCCCCCCCCCCCTCACGGCCCATTCTCAAACCAACTTTAGAAGCGAAGTTAGAGGGGTTGGGGAAGTGTAGGGAATAGTGTAATTAACCATTTGTCAGCGTCATTTTGATAACAACATTAAAAAATAAAAGTTATTGAGTTAGCAATATTCACATGACATGGGGTTACAGTCCTTTGATGAAAGAAAAATCTACAAGAGAAGTATGTTCATTGTGAAGCTTATTGTCTATAACATACCTAATCCCTTTAATCTTCGATATGATTCCACATGCAATTACTCTCTTTGGCGCAAAAGTGAAGGAGAAAATGAAAACATCTTCCTGCAAAAAGCAAAATCTTTGTATGTAGAGAGATAGAGAGAGAGAGAGAGAGAGAGAGAGAGAGAGAGAGAGAGAGAGAGAGAGAGAGAGAGAGAGAGAGAGAGAGAGAGAGAGAGAGAGAGAGAGAGAGAGAGAGAGAGAGAGAGAGAGAGAGAGAGAGAGAGAGAGAGAGAGAGAGAGAGAGAGAGAGAGAATTGAATTGAAATTCATTTATCGAGGGTGACAGAATAAGCAATGTATGTAAACATGATTTTTTTCATCCGGCCCTCGCCCATTCAGGAGTAACACAATAACAAGAAGAAATTGAAGTTAAGTTAACCACAGTACATATTACATAGATAGAAAGAATTTGCAATCGTTTATAATCAGACATGGAAAGAGATGTATTTTGTAAAAGAAATAATTTAACAGCTCGTCTATGTAAACTGCCCAAGTCTTTCAAGAAGAGAGATACAATATACTAGTAGGGCTTCTTATTCTTCATGTTGTCGACCCATCTACACGTCGTCATACCCACAACCCAGTTGTCGCAAATGTGCTTTAATTCGGCGAGAGTTGAGCGGTGTGGCTGCGGGAGGATTGGGTTATTAGAACATAAACATCCTGCACATTGGCCACAGAATAACTGTTCGCTGACTAATCAGGGGAATGTCCTGCACTTCATGGTTATCTGTCTGGACAGTTGACACTTCGGGTTCTGCGCAGTAAGCTATAGTTTCTTCCTCTTTTAAAACAATACTTCAGCTACGTCACCGGACGCAAGCTGTTGACATTCTCACTTACAGAGTCGTTAATTTTCTGTTGGAGTTGTACGTTTTGTTTTGGCAAGTGCATCCTATCTTTGCTTTGCACTTAGGCCTAAAAAAAAATAGGTGTGGTTACGGTAACCCGACCTACCCTATTTTTAGGGGCCGACCCTATAACTTTTTATTACATTTGTCAAAAAAATACCCAAAACAACAAGTAAACGAGTGCAGAAAACGCAATGAAAGCGAAAGCGCCCGAGTCGCACACTTATTTCCCTGTCAAGTAGGTTTAATTTGTACACATTAGAAAAAAAAGTAAAAAAAAAAGAAAAGTGATTGCCTACCTTCCTACCCTATTTTTTTGGCTATGTTACCGTAACCACACCTATTATTTTTTTTGGCCTTACGTAGCACACTTCCACTGTTCAAGCATGCACTCAACCCGCAACAGCGGAGTGTTTCTTGGTTTTCCATTTTTGAACTTTCTTTGTTTCGAGATTTTGGGAGTGGTAAATCTCGTCTAAATCTTCAGGATGCTTGACAACGTGTCAAAATTGCCGATGTATGTTGAGATTGTATACTTCTGGCCCCAAACTGACCTATTGATTGTTAGCGCCTCATTAGTGAATTAACCTCTGCTGGAATCTATACTCGTTTACATCTCTATTTAGAGATCGATAGTAAACATTTATATAATGCGCTTATATAAACAATTATATATATATACAAAGACCACCCCATACACCCCCAGTACCGAAGAGGTATGTAGATGTCTTTTGATTGGGCAGCGTGTTGCCTTGCATTATTTTTGACGGATCCGGCGAAACTAAGCGTATTCGAACCCTGTGCTATGCTAACGGGAGCTCACCTACTTAAAAGATTTCAACTCGTGCACGGTTGCGGATCAAAGAATGTAGTATACAACCGTTACATGCCACGGTTGTGTACAACCACGAGTTGCATTCGACTTTTGCAGTCCCGTGTATCTCTAGCTTCAATCGTTTGCAAGGGTTCCGCCAGTAATATATATATATACTAGAATGAATACCCGCTTCGCCGGGTACCCGGCTTTGCCGGGAAGAAGTAGAGGAATACCCGGCTTCGCCGGGATGAAAGCGTTGTGGACAGTGACCTTCTAAAAATAGTAACAGGAATATGGATTGACGCCACACGAAGGAAGGGAGATAAACGCAAAACACTGGAGAAGATAAGGAAGAGTTACTGGGAATGGATCTGGGAGGATGAACAGAAAAACCAAAATCGGTTCAGCGCTGCGCGCTGAGAGCACGTGTTGAAAATTATCATCAACCAGGTTGTGTCCGGGGTCCACCTGAATATGCCCACCAAATTTGAAGCAGATCCATCGAGAACTTTGGCCGTGCATCGCGAACACACACACACACACACACACACACAGACAGACACAAGTCGTATATATAGATAGATGGGTAAGTAGCCGGCTGGCCGGACTTGCCCTTTTTTTTTTTCCTTTCCTTGTTTTTCAGACTTTCACGCCTCTCAGCAGACATGCTGTCTGTATTCAGTTGAAGTCAGAATATTCGTAGCCACCGTCTGAAAGCAGTCGATCTCCGCATCAACAACTGACGGAGTACTTGGTGAAAATACGTTTCGTCTGGTCGGCTAAGTGGCGGATGTGTGCATAGGAATTGTTCAGCCTGATAACTCTTCTTGTGAAAGACTTCACTTCCTGATGATACAATAATGCGGCGCGTGCGGCGTTGATTCGCTGATGACAGTAATCTGTGTTAGCAATAATATTGCTCTGCTACAGTGGGTAATATGTGGTGTTACTGAGTTTCTTCCTTCGCGCCATCATCAGTGTTGCATTTGGCGTATTTTTTGTGATCAGTAAAACTTACAGCATTGTGATTAGTTTAGTAAACATCTTCATTTTCATCAGATATGCATTCTCTTGTGTAAGCGGTGTTTTGGCTGATTGTCAAGTGATATTTGTTAAAGGTACGTATACATTGTGATTGCATGACTCTAAGATTATACTGGTTCAGATCTTTTGAGTGCACGGATGTTGCTACAATTTTTTTTTATCTTCGGCAAATTTGCCAAAAATAACCATAACAGTTTCCACAATAAAGGAGGAAGGAAGATAAGCCCTGAAAGACAGACCCGTTCAAATCCACGACTACAGTTACAAAGGGAGGTGACACATTTTGTGGCCGTGGTCTCTTGCTGGGATGTTGATGGTTGGAATTTGACATTGTGTTGATAGGGCACTTTTTGCTCTGTGTGAACCTGGATTTTCTTGCATTTCGTTGGGACTGAACTGGTACGGGCGTTTGAGCTCTGCTGTCGTGGTTAGTCTCGTTTCTTATGTAATGTCTGAGGATGCGGCACGGTCTGTATACCTGATGTCATTTTTGATCTAATAGAAGACCATTATTATAAAAAAATAAAAAAAAGTGAACACATCAGTGGTTAACCAGGTTAGATTAACACACCTCAAATTCAAGAAATGGATTAAAATCATTGAACCTTACCAACGCAACACGTTTGTAAATTGTGTACCCGCCATTACCCGGTGGCCTAGTGGTAAGGCGTCCGCCTCGTGATCGGGAGGTCGTGGGTTCGAACCCCGGCCGGGTCATACCTAAGACTTTAAAATTGGCAATCTAGTGGCTGCTCCGCCTGGCGTCTGACATTATGGGGTTAGTGCTAGGACTGGTTGGTCCGGTGTCAGAATAATGTGACTGGGTGAGACATGATGTCTGTGCTGCGACTTCTGTCTTGTGTGTGGCGCACGTTATATGTCAAAGCAGCACCGCCCTGATATGGCCCTTCGTGGTCGGCTGGGCGTTAAGCAAACAAACAAACAAACCCGCCATTACCGTCCATTATATTCCTCTCCAGTTATAATGTACAATTTTTCATGAACGTTAGAAACTGTGCAAGGGTCTGTCTAGCGTGGCTGAAGTCGACTTCACGAATTAAGTTCGCTGTATGAACTATTGGCACTGAGTTTTGGGTAAAAAGACTTAGCAAAGTCTTCGCGAATTCAACTCAAGTTCCGGCGCAAGTAAGGAAGGCTTTAACTGTTAAACTCAGATTATAATGGGCAAGGATGTTATTCACTCAATGACTGATTACGAAAAGTCAGTGAGTCAGTTCACAGGGTGTTAATTGACGGGTAATGTCAGTCAACCTTTATGTTGGGTCACTGGCGGCGATCACTTGAAGACCGCAGTGACCGTGACAAGGGCAACATTTTGATTATTCCTTCACTTTGACTTCTAGCGGCCTACAGACAACTGTGGACTAACATGCAGGTGTAGTATGTTTGTTTGCTTTGTTGTTTGTTCGTTTGCGCGATCGCGCGCGTCTGTGTGTGTGTGTGTGTGTGTGTGTGTGTGTGTGTGTGTGTGTGTGTGTGTGTGTGTGTGTGTGTGTGTGCGTGTGTGTGTGTGCGTGCGTGCGTGCGTATGCGTGTGTTTATTAGAATATTATGTCCGATGAGAGTTTTCTTCTTCTGGTATACTTATTCAGATTTGGGGAGAATATGAAGATTTTTTTCCTGCAAAATGTTTTGAATGGATACCTGCATGTGTACGAAAAGAGCGAGGAGTATCGTTCTTTATATTTTACAAGGCTCAAAACAAGGAAAATCTCTTCAAAGAAACAAACAAGTAAACTGAAACCAAATACATCGCCATTATTTCAAGATTATTTCCACAAATCAATGTAGATATGTTGTAAATATTCTCCAAAAATGTTGCACACCGCCGTAACTGTAACATACGACTTCTCCGTACAGTAAGCCTTTAAACCCTTATTGATATTCGACAGGTAAACATGATTGGCATTCATTCAGTGCCTCGTGTCTAAAGAGGAATGGCTCTGTGTTTATACGACACGCCACAGCTGGCGTTATATTTACCTTTGCCCAATTGCAAGTCAAGTTAAGTAGATTATAGTTACACTTCAGGTAACGGGTTTTAGCGAAATACAATAGCAAAAGGGTTTCCCTTTTCTGTGTTTTCTTGTTGTACAGACTTACAGGTCAATTGTAACCGGGCACCCGACACATGCACACACGCACTTCTACCCTAAGCCGGAAACAAAATACATCTTTATCGGTTCTGTTTGATGAATACACATGTATTCATTGCCTTCAGGTCGCAGGTGCAAAGGCAGTAATGCGAGAACGGGAGCAGATAAACCGGTTTCGTGCCGTGGGCCCTTTTTGTGTTATTTTCCTTGGTAAAGACAGAAAGCAATTGTCAGTGTGGAGGGTGTTAGACTTATAGTCACTTTGACAGTAACTGTGTAGCCATTCAGTATTGTAACCTTTGACGGTTAGGACACTTTCTCCCTTGGTGTACCTCTTTCAGCTGAAGTGTTTTCTTTATTCACCTATCCTAAACGGATCTGCTGGGGTGCTCAGGACTGTGTTTTTTTCCTTCTCCAGCAGTGGTAAATATTGCAACTGGATTACTACGAAATATCACCAGGTAAGCCGTCCAGCACTTCTAAGCTTTTCACTTCCTCCAACTTTCAGAACAAAAAAATACAACTTTAACACTTACAGGTAAGAATTGTGTACTTTTGTTTCGTTTGTTATGGAACAGTGGCAGATACGGTTATATATACGAAAATTGGCAAAGGCAGCTCAACTAATAGGATCATTCTGTGTGTGTGTGTGTGTGTGTGTGTGTGTGTGTGTGTGTGTGTGTGTGTGTGTGTGTGTGTGTGTGTGTGTGTGTGTGTGTGTGTCTGTGTCTGTGTCTGTATGTCTATGTCTGTGTCTGTTTGTTTACTTTTCAACTTTAATTCAATGAAGAACAGAAAAACCATGAACAATATTTTCCTGATCATATTTTCAGACTTGTATGACAGATTGGAAGTTCCACAATATGATTCGTGACCACTGATCAAGTCCCATTTAATACCTTAACATGTTATCTCTTTCTCATTTTTTAAAATAATAATTTGATTGTAAGGGAAATCATGCAAAGTGTCTAAAGTCGATATAAAACTTGTTTTTCTTCAGACACGTATTTAGGGAACATTATTCACTTGCGTTACTCAAAATAAAAATAAATCCCCAGTATTAAACAATTGTTATCGAAGCCTGAATGTAAAAGCAAACATGAGAGAGTTACAACACTGATTCACGTCCGTTGCTCTGAGCCATACGTTTGACTTCTGTTTTAATGGTTACTGACCGGAAATTACACTCATTCCCACTGAGTGCGAGTTCCGGCGAACGACTAAGTACTTAATTGTTACATGCTCTTTTTGGGCGGATCAAATGTGTGTGTGTGTGGATGTGTGTGTGTGTGTGTGTGTGTGTGTGTCTTTGGTGTGTGTATGTGTGTGCCCGGTGTGTGTGTGTGCCCGGTGTGTGTGTGTGTGTGTGTGTGTGTGTATGTATGTGCCCGGTGTGTGTGTGTGTGCCCGGTGTGTGTGTGTGTGCCCGGTGTGTGTCACACGCGAAGATCATTACCGTAGCATTTCATCATCTTGTACAGTGTGCTTGTAATTCAGATGATGACTTATCAACTTTGTCAATGAGACGACGTTCGTTCTTTACCGCTTTGCTATTGTTCTCAGTACTGTATTGGGTGTTTTGAACTTTTCACCTTCCCATGTACATATTGAGTTTTTAAACCAAAACACCACTGTTTTGTTTGGCTCTCCATATTTCCCTCGAATTGTTCTTTACCTTCGATGAACTAAACTATTTTTAGGCGTAGATTACACAGACGCTTAACTTACACCAAGAAGACGCAGATAATTCGAAAGTTTTCATTTTTTAAAGCATCTCCCTGGCGTTCACCAACCCGCCTCCTGTTCCTTACATATTCCTTGTCTTTCAATTTTTGCTGAAGCCTCGATCTTTATATAACCACAATCAAACTCAGTCTAGCACAGTGTTGATTCCCCTATGCTGAGGTAGCCTTTATAGCCGGCTAAAGAATTCGCACTGTCCCATTGTGTCAGACCAAAGATATTTCACTGCGACATCTTTGGTCAGAATGATGCGCGGGATGCAGTAACATACAGTGTAACATTACAGTAGCTCAAACACAGTCCGGCAACCTTCAGTCTCGGGCAAACACTTGCGAATCTGAAAAGCAACAGAGAAAATAGAAAGACTATATAACACGCATGACACTTTTCAGGTTATCGCCTCTCACACAAAACTTGAAAGCCACAGTGTTCGGAAACAGGAGGCTCATTCTTTGTGCTCAATTATTATGTGAGGGGAATCGTTCCTTTCTCCTCATCGTGTTGGCCATGGGTAAACAGATTAGCTCAATACGGTGTGTGTTTCAAGCGGCTGACACCTTTAGATCTTTGAATTATACGCTGCAATGTTTTGGGGGCTGCGTCTTTTTAAAAATGAAGTAGAGTTGAAAGAGGAAAGCTGGTGGTGAAACTGAGGAGTGTGAAGAACATGTAATCATATTCATAAATTAAAATTCCGTTGGTAGTTTCCTGTGCTGTTTTATTTTCATTGGGAAAGAACAAATGCGTGGAGGTTTAACAAAAAGAGGGCCCCAAAGGGGGGGTATCATCACGATCACAGGAAGGGAAATTTTAGCTTTCACGACTATGATCACAGTTAACTTGATTTTTGTTTTCACGATCACAAACACCTTGACGAATAGAGGATCATAGAGTGGTACAACTGTGAAAAATGTACGTTGAAAATAAAATGCTTTGCAATAATGCCCATC
>NC_090247.1:39195531-39228031 GCF_037325665.1 Littorina saxatilis | reverse complement strand
CCTTCTTCTCGTAGTTGGATTGACCGCGTTACAATACTCAACCTCTGTCTCACCCACACAACAACAAAGGGTTAACGTTCACGTTCGGGGTGCGTCTTAATCCAGGCATGCAGAAGGGGGCAATGAGACGAAAATAACAAGACACTATATATTATATGCTGCGAAATGGGGGCTGGTATTTCTGTCAGGTCATTGACGGTATTGACAAGGGTTCCCTGTAGTATGATCGCAAGTTACTATTATATGTGTTTGTCCATGTCGTAGTACATACAATGTATATATCCGTCGTAGCTTGCATTTTTGTGTGCAAGCCCAAGTTAACATTATTTACACAGCGTTATCTAATTTTTTTTCTCCCCCTCTATACACACAATACAAATCCTTCATAGCTTGCATGTTTTCATGCAAGACACAGTTATAATTACATACATGTATTTGCATAGCCGGCTTTGCTAGTTTAATCCTTTAGGACTGCTCGTAGCTTTTCGTGAGATCCGTGTGCTCTACAAGGTTGGCGGTTGGGAGGGAGGGGGGGGGGGGGTGTTGGGGGTCGTAGTTTGGGTAGTAATAAAACGACTTTTTATTTCTGTGGCGGCGTAATGTCATCGTGTCCTTTTGCCGTGTGCTTTGGCTGGATTAAAATCCTTCCCTCATAATGTACAATGCAAATACACTCTCGCTGAAAAAATGTATCATCAGGACTGTAGGACTCATGTGGACGAAAACAGTTTTCACAGGCACATATTTTTTAACATTCATAGACTCTGCCATTTGCACATGTGCTTTGTATACTTTTAACGTTCAATCGTGTTTGTTTTCGGCTGTGTGTTTTGTAAACTTTGTTTGTGCTTGTTTGCAGCTATGTTTCTCATATTTGTTGATTTGTTGTTGTTGCAAGGACAATACCCCCGTTGCCATGCAGAACAAAGCAAGACCATTACTCTACAACAACCAATTCTATATTCAAGATCGATTGCCCCGCCACACAATATCTCCCTTTTCACAACTTCCATGACAAAATATTTACTTTCGTGCCGTAGAATTTCACACTGGGATGGGGTCGGTTTTGATTGAGACATGACAAGTCGAAATTTTGGGACTGCTGCCGGACCGGGAGACCGTAATATATGGTTTCATCACTGTCAACTGGTTACAGAAAAAATCGTCTGCTCCAGTTAGTGCCGAAACCAAACGGTTGATTATCACGTGACACTTTTGCCATAATTATTTAGAGTTGTTTGCACAGTAAATACAGCCGCGAAAAATAGCTCGCTTGAAACTGTCTTACATATCAATTCCTTTGTAATTTAAAAATTACAAAACACCATGAAAAATCATTATCGACGATCGCGAATCTGCTTATATCAATAATACATTACAACAAGTCGCGTAAGGCGAAAATACAATATTTAGTCAAGTAGCTGCCATTTTTCAGCAAGACCGTATGCTCGTAGCATCGTCAGTCCACCGCTCATGGCAAAGGCAGTGAAATTGACAAGAAGAGCGGGGTAGTAGTTGCGCTAAGAAGGATAGCACGCTTTTCTGTACCTCTCTTTGTTTTAACTTTCTGAGCGTGTTTTTAATCCAAACATATCATATCTATTATGTTTTTGGAATCAGGAACCGACAAGGAATAAGATGAAAGTGTTTTTAAATTGATTTCGACAATTTAATTTTGATAATAAATTTTATATATTTAATTTTCAGAGCTTGTTTTTAATCCGAATATAACATATTTATATGTTTTTGGAATCAGCAAATGATGGAGAATAAGATAAACGTAAATTTGGATCGTTTTATAAATTTTTATTTTTTTTTTACAATTTTCCGATTTTTAATGACCAAAGTCATTAATTAATTTTTAAGCCACCAAGCTGAAATGCAATACCGAACCCCGGGCTTCGTCGAAGATTACTTGACCAAAATTTCAACCAATTTGGTTGAAAAATGAGGGCGTGACAGTGCCGCCTCAACTTTCACGAAAAGCCGGATATGACGTCATCAAAGACATTTATCAAAAAAATGAAAAAAACGTATGGGGATTTCATACCCAGGAACTCTCATGTCAAATTTCATAAAGATCGGTCCAGTAGTTTAGTCTGAATCGCTCTACACACACACACACACGCACACACGCACACACACACACACATACACCACGACCCTCGTTTCGATTCCCCCTCGATGTTAAAATATTTAGTCAAAACTTGACTAAATATAAAAAGCTCTAAATATGTAAAAAAAAAAATAAAAAAAAATCGGTTTCCTTGCCAGACAAGGAAACTCAAGGCATCCTGTCAGGGAGAGAATGAGCCGAACTCATTTTGACCTGAGTTCAGGATGCACTTGGCTTATGGTGGAGACAGCTGGAAGATCTCTGGATATAATTGAAGAGGAGTAGTCTTCCTTTTAGAAAATGTGTACTCTGCCTTGCAGATTACAAATTTGTGCTGTCGGGGCTGGGTAAAGGGAGTGGAGGGTAAGGGGGTGGGGGGGTGGGCCCGTAAGCGAGGGGTAAGAGAGACGAAAGAGAAAACTGGACAGGGAAAAGTCACTGCCTGAAGTATTCAATAAACTTGCCACACACACACACAAATATTACCACATATGCAGGCTCATTGAGGTGGGGTAAAGGAGGGAGTGGTGTCCAAGAGAACAGCGACGGTCAATTTAATGAAAGTGGCATAGGAGATAAAGGGTTGTGATGATGTTGCACACACTTGATTCAAGCGACGGGCGTTGTGGCGGGGTGGTAAGACGTCGGCCTCCTAATCGGAAGGTCGAGGGTTCGAATCCCGGCCGCGGCCGCCTGGTGGGTTATGTGTGGAGATTTTTCCGATCTCCCAGGTCAACTTATGTGCAGACCTGCTAGTGGCTTATCCCCCTTCGTGTGAACACGCAAGCACAAGACCAAGTGCGCACGTAAAAGATCCTGTAATCCATGTCAGAGTTCGGTGGGTTATAGAAACACGAAAATACCCAGCATGCTTCCTCCGAAAGCGGCGTATGGCTGCCTAAATGGCGGGGTAAAAACGGTCATACACGTAAAATTCCACTCGTGCAAAAACACGAGTGTACGTGGGAGTTTCAGCCCACGAACGCAGAACTAGAAGAAGAAGACTTGATTCAAGCGGATCATTAAAACGCGTACATGCAACGAAATGGAATATCTTAATTTGTTATCAATGTTTCCTAGCAACCTCGTGCGCCTGTATTTGAACCCCCCTCCCCTCCTCAAAGGCCATAATAAGTTAAGCGCGTTGTATTATATTGGGTGTGAATGGGTGCCTCCGAATACACTTTATGCTCAGCAGGTTAAAATCTCCGGTTTCGGCGTCACTTTTGATGTTTTCATTTCTCATGTGTGTCTGTATCGCTTTTATACTTCAATGAAAAGCAGTGTGAACGAAATGTGCTCGAGACGTCGTCGGCCGGAGTGTGAAACTTTATTGAAGTTGTGCACTTTGTGGATAGAGGGATAGAGAACGTGTTCAGGGAGGCAGACAGCCGCGCACACACACACACAAGCACACACACACACACAACACAACACAACACAACACAACACACACAACACACACAACACACACACACACACACACACACACACACATACACACACACACATATTTATTCAGGAGTTTCGCGAAAAGTTGTTAAACATTCTTTTAAATTACACATACCTGCATAATGATCAAAGAAAGCAATGAATCGAATCGCTGCGATGAATTGCAAGCTATCGTATTGATAAATCCTGCCGACAGCACGAACGTTATATTTTACACCCATAAAAACGGTACACGGCTGTTTCAATGCAAACTCTGTGAATGGAAATATATATAGCTACAAGAGAAAAGAGAGCTTTAAAAGATCGAGTCATGTCGACACGACATGTGAAAAAAAGGAAAAAGGAAGAAAAGAGTAATTATATATAATTACCACGACTTTCGCTTTAACTGATCGTTTTGGGCAGCCTTTTATAATGTGCCTCATAAACTGAAGAGGAAAGGGAAATCTATAAAACTAAAAGCATAAAAAAGTCTAATTGGCTAAGGCCAAAAAAAAAAGGTCTGTTTACGGTAACCCGACCGACCCTAGTTTTTCGCGCGACCCTAGACTTTTTTTTTGGCATTTGGGAAAAAAAAAAATCTTGTTTTTTGGGAAAATAACGTAAAAATATGGTTTTTTGGAAAAAATAAAAATAAAAAATCCCGACCTACCGACCCTATTTTTTTGGCCTATGTTACCGTAAACAGATCTATTTTTTTTTGGCCTAACCTTTTTTTTTTTAAATTTTTTTTATAGAGAAGGTATGCGTCCGTGAAGTCAACTGCATAAGATTTGGATTTTCGTTCAAATGCATGGGCTAGAGATTTTTCTTGTATGCATGTTTGTACACACGTTACATCATCACAGATGATTCTGAACATATGATAGGGTCTTCATATTTTCATTAGAATTAAATCTATAGTTCTATTTAATCTCGGATGTGCCCTAGTTAAGGCCCTAAAATCCATATAAGGCAGAATCACACACTCGTGTTAGCCTTTTGCGCTCCTCGTGTGTTCTCTGTTCCCCAAATTAATAAAAGGCGATAGAAACAAGGAAGCAGTTGTTTGTTTTCCTGTAAAAAGGAATGACATTTGTTTGATTTTGTTGATACGGTGCACGTCTGGGTTATACTTGTACTGTAGCAGAGGATAATTTCGAAAAGAGTTATCCTCTCTTCCTTGAGTGTTTATCTCTGGTTTGCAAACGTTTCTATGTTTTCTGAGTAAGCTGTGCATGAGCATGAATAATGAAGCCTAAAAGGGAAATGACATTCTGCGGGTCACTTTGACAAGAACTTTTCATTTCAGTCACCGTCACGCCCCTTGGCAGTTACTTTGAAAGTTTTCTGCAATTTCACCCGACACTTTCGTTTGACACTTTTTTTTTAATTGAAATAGCAAGCATGCCCCAATGCCTTTGAATGCTTTTGTTCAGTTTAATCATCATCATCATTATCATCATCATCATCATCATCATCATCATCATCATCATCATCATCATCATCATCATCATCATCATCATCATCATCATCATCATCATCATCATCATCATCATCATCATCATCATCATCATCATCATCATCATCATCATCATCATCATCATCATTTCTGCAGTTTGAGTAAACTTCGCTAATAAATTACGCACTATCAAGTAAAATCAGCATCATAATCAATGCAATAAGAACATCACTTTTCTCCAGGCCATGCCAGTATTCGGTCAGCATTTGACGTTTGCATCGCTTTCTGTGGACCCTCTTGCAACGTCCCAGTGTAGCCACGGCGAGCCGGACATCGGTGATAGCAGACATTTGCCCCTAATTAATCAAAGCGTGTGTGCATATTTCCTTTTGGTAATATTCTTTTGTGTTTTGTTTTAGGATAATAACATCCGTGAAAGAAGCAGAGAGTTAAACAAACATGCCAGTGGAGTTCCTGGTAAGTGAAATCGTGTGACCAGTTTGTGTTTGATTTTCAGTGTGTTGGTGCTTTTGTTGTTGTTTCTGTTGCTTGGTTGCGAACTACAGTTGTTAGATATGTCAGTTCAGGTTTCAACCACTGGTGCCAGACACTAAAACAATATTGCTTCATTTTAAACGCATATGTGCTGTCCGCTCCCTTCAGTTATACGTCAGGCGTATATAAGTATGAATTCGTTTGTGTCCAATGTATGACCGAATAGAGCAGAGCCAGTTGAATCTTTGTGCCTGGTGCCTGTGGCAAAAATAAAATGCAAAACTCGATTAACAAATTAAATTTAAACTGAGGTAATTGTCACTTCCTTCCTCCCTTTTTGGCCTCCACCACCCTTCATCTCCGTTTCAACGCACATGTCTTTGTAAACTTCTCGAGTTGTGTTACTTCCCCCAAAATAGTTTATAAACATTGCATTTAGGGTTGCTTTTAATCTCAATTTATGAGGGGTTATCGAGACAAAACTATTTTTCGCCACACCTTGCGCACTGATGCTTCACAGGTGGTTGTAAACCATCCTTAATTACTCATTAGTGTCCTCTGTGAGCCAAAAATGTGCCTCGCAGATCATGCGCAATTTATCGTTTGTGCGGACGATCTTTTGCACCTTCAGTTATACGTACCGCATAATTATGAATTCTTGTGTGTCCGATGTATCAGCGAACAGAGCAGAGCCAAAATAATGAAATGTGATACTCATAACATGTGATACATGAGTAATTAAGAGTTGTTTACAAGCATCAGTGCGCCAGGTGTGGCGCAACATAGTTTTATCTCTTGTTATGATTGTCTCGCCTGTGTCTTCTGAGCGAGTTTCTGGACAACTTGTCAGGTACGTTTATTTTCTGTATTTTAAGTGTTTGTCTGTCTGTCCACTTAAAAGACTGCCGGTGTAACACGAAATTTTTACTCCACGAAAAATTTACTCCGGAGTAAAATTTTCGTACGAAATTCTTACTCCGAGTAAATTTTTCGTACGAGAAAAGAACTCCCCAAGGCACGAAAAAATTACTCCCTCCACGAAATTTTTACTCCCCATTTTTTTTACTTCCAGTGAAAATCTCATACGCGAAAATGGGATGCGGGCGAAGGGATAATGCCAGTATGTGATCTCGCGCAAACGAATGTCGCGCTACCCTCCCTCCAACCCTTCCACCACCAAGACTAACAGGGGACAAGGGAGTAAAAACTTCGTACACCTGGCATGGAAAGTTAAATTGCTCGTATTAGGGTGAAGTAATTTATTCGATTTTTATTCGTCAGGGGAGTAACATTTTTGTACGAAATGTTTACTCGTAACTCACCTGTCGTGGGGAGTAATTTTCTCGTGTAATGGGGGAGTACTTTTTTCGTAAAGGGAGTAACATTTTCGTACGAAATTTTTACTCCGGAGTAAAAATCTCGTGGGAGTAATTTTCTCGTGTTACACCGGGTCGAAGCTGACCAGTGAACGTAACGTTTCGGTTTGTCACAATTAAAACGTTCTAATAACATTCTTTTCTTGCTCTTTGATTCTGATCCATTGCACCTCTTTGGTCTCTTCGGTGTTCCCATTATTGAACGCTATATAGCTGGTTTTATTACCGGTAGAATGTACCGGTATTCTAGCGAAATCGTTCAGTATCACTGCCCTTGATTGGCTTTCTCAACTATAGGCCTACCGGTATAGATTAGGCCAATGGAAGTCAGAGTGGGAATGTTTTCTTATGTACTATAGATTAGCCAATGACTGAGCTTTCTCCACGGTAAAACATCTACCAGAATCTCAGGCACCCACTTGCTCATCCATACCGGCGTTGTGGACAGTCGGGTGCAGAGATACCGGTGGAATACGGCGAAGAGACTGGTAGAATCTACTGGCACAAAAGTCAGCTTCAGCGCGGCGTTCCGTACCCCAGTCACCCACCTTCCTCCATCCTCCCCCGCCCCCCAAATGTGCTTTGATTGTGGTGTAAATGCGTACTACCTTGGCCCTTTTATTGGACCACATTTTTGTCTCACTAGCTTTATGGCTTCTGCCTGTTTAACTTTCGTCTTTTATTTGTTATTTTTGCTGAGGAATGGGCTTGGTTGAGTCTCCTAATTACGTAGTCTCATAGACTGAGTTGTGATACCGTTTAATTTTTGCCATCCATTCGTTAACATTTTTTTGTGTTGTTTTTGTTGTTGGTTGAGTCACCTAGGACTATATCATGCAGCTGATACCGTTTTATTCTGCCGTCCGTCTGTCAAACTGTCAACTTCAGTTCTTCGAGTACCAGCAGCTCTTAAAAAAATCCTTATGTTTTTTCTACAGATTCCCTTGCTCTCTCATTCTCTCTCTCTCTCTCTCTCTCTCTCTCTCTCTCTCTCTCTCTCTCTCTCTCTCTCTTTCTCTCACCCTCTCTCTTTCAAAGAAACAGAAAGGAAAAATAAAGCGGACAGAAACGAGGGTATCAGACCTGATCGGGCAAAAAACCAAAAGAAGAACCAAACGCGGCACTGCGCACTAAAAGCTAATGGGGTCAGTTCCCTACCACACCAGCAACAGAAGAAACTCGTTTACCCCCAACTCGGACACTTGTTTTCCTGATCTCAACAACAAATACACACTCGTCCTATTCTTCTTCTACCCCCACACAAGTCTCGTGGCATTTCCCTCTTCGCCCGAGACCCTACCCGAGACTAATACTCTTTCTGTATACATACAACGAGAGGTGGTCTGTCTCGGTGAGCCCTGCCCGGGGCCCCCGGATGATAATCATTATGCACAACACTATAGGGTGCCAGTATTCGGCTGCGATGGACTGTAGTAGGGATCGGAATCTCGCACCAAACGTCGAGCTGACCTATACACTTTTGTGGGGGCTGTTGTTTGCCCTCGGCTTAGGCTTTTGACTTCTTCTTTTTTTTTTTTTAAAGCTAACTAGTGCCCTTTGCTGCCTCTGCCGTACCAACCTTACATCCCTCGTTAGTGCAAATGCTAGGCACAGGAGCATGGAATAAAATAACAAGAAACAATCTGACTGAAAAAAATGACTGTTTTGTACTGATGACACTTCGACAAGAACACATTTTTAAGCTCTTGCGAATCACTTATATTCAGTCAGTTAATGCAAATACTATAATAATTTTTCGTTACAGGAAATGTGGTATTTCAAATGATCATTGACCCCCTCCATAAATGGTTCTCTGGTGTCTGCATGATTTAGATTAATAATATTTTATGTACTGACCAGAACATTTTTATTTCATATTCCTGTGGATGACTTCCACGAGCCGTTGGTATCCTGACCTAGTCAGTCAGTATGCAGAGAAACGAGATTGGGTTAATTTGAAGATATCATTATTTTGACATTTATCATGATTATATGATTCATCCCTGAAAAGATCACAGTTGGATTTGCCTTTCCGGCCTAACTGTTTGGCCCATTTAGTAGAGTCAGTTCCGCAGTAGTGGGAACGAAAAAGCCAACGCACTGAGAGAGAGAGAGAGAGAGAGAGAGAGAGAGAGAGAGAGAGAGAGAGAGAGAGAGAGAGAGAGAGAGAGACAGAGAGAGAGAGAGAGAGAGAGAGAGAGAGAGATTCACACACTGACACACCGACAGAGACAGACAAATAGAGCCGCATACAGACAGATAGACAGGCACAGACACAGAGAAATGATATTGAAAACGCGCCAATAATAGAAGCTGTCAACCTGAAAAATCACTAGTCTAACTCGGTATCACTATCAGTGTATCTTAGAAATTGCCGCCAGTCGAACATCCCACCAATTTCAGTGTGATCAAAGCCAAATACCTGATTGCCGCCTTCGACTGACATTCAGTTCTGCGCCGAGTCGACCAACATAGAGTGCCAACATTACAGCCAGCCAGACAGAAAATGACAGTAGTAGCCAACACAAAATGGACCATACGGGAAGCAGGGTTCTCGGATTGTGTCAGGTATTTGCAGGGTGCGTTGTCTTCATTTGTAGTTCAAAGGCACAGAGCATTAATAGATATCAAATTAGAAATCTTCGTTGGACAGACGGTTTGAAAGCATTGATAATTTATGTCAACCGGATAATGATGTTCGTGACTGATATTTAAAAGGCCCTTATATCACTTCCAAAGTTATACCGTACGATTTTTCGTTACAAATAATAATACCGCGCAGGGGGACTAGCTTCACTTTACAAAAGCGAGTGTTTTAAAAGATTAATTAAATATCGTAATATAGGCAAAGTGAAGTTCGGTTGAGTTACTTTCCACTGACTGAGTTACTTCACTTGCTTTTGTTCGTGATGAGTTAACTAGGCCTCAGCCGCGCTCCTGGACTACTTGTTATTTCCAGAACCGGAGGGAAGTAGCGCCCTAAAGCGCATTCACTCACTTTTATTTAATGAATTACCATACTCATGCGTTTTTGAACAAATCGTGTCATGTGCGTCCAGATAAAGGTACAGTTGACTGATTCCACAGATTCGCCAGAACCTCGAAACGGGAAAGCCGGCGGCACGTCCTATTTCTCCGGAAAGCGGCTTGCGTTTTTCAGCGAATTATTTGGGGTTAAAACGGTACGAAAGTGTGGTTATTGGACGTCCTTTTTCTTGACGGTCATTGACGTCATTATCATTGTATTTGTTCACTTCATATTTCCATTGATGAAGAAATATATACAAGGAAGTATTTGTCGATAACACATTTTTTTTATACTGGGTTTCTGTGATGTCAGGTTTTGTAATTTGAGGAATATCCGGGACAGTTTGAAAAAGACATTGACACAGTATCATATACGTATATCACAACGTAAAACAACATAACATGACAAAAACAAATCTTTAGGACACCGCCCCCCCCCCTCACCACCCGCTGCCCCCGCCGCCGCATAAAAAGACACTCAAAATTGTAGAGCAGCACATTTCCAGAAGTCAATAAATCAGGAGAAGAAATTCTCTGGGGTCAAGGCAGTGGCGTATGCTGACAAAGAGCCATCAGGTAGTCTACGATTGTCGTCTTCTCCTGGAATATTGTTAGACACACGAAAAAATGAACGATAGTTCATTGACAGAGTGGTCCAATGAGTGAAAGTGTGCAATACGGACATGCTTCTTTTTTATGTAGAGCGTACATCGCCACTGTAACAACGCAATGTGCTGGATCGATAACCATTTATAGAGTACTCCCCATCAAGCATTGACTTCATTAACTTCCAACCATGTCATGCAATCATTCATTTGGATCTGACCTTGTCAATCTGCGTCTGACCATGTCATCCAGTACGCCGCTATAAAATGACCAGGGTCTGTGGTCAAAGCACGCGGAAGAATGATATCTTGGCGATATATGCAAAATGTCTGGAAGCGGCGGGGCGCGGTATAGAGTGTACCGAGGCGAGACCGAGTCACGTATCGCTCAGAGATGGATTGTTTGGGGCGGCGTATCCTCCTGACATGATTTATCGCCTGGATGGCATCTACACGCTGCGGCAGCGACAGGAAATTGTAAGGGCATTTTGTGTGGATATCTGTCGGTGTGACTCGAGTAAGAAACGTTTGGTTGTGGTGGCTGATAAGGAGAGGGTTTGAGAGAACAAAGAAAGAAAATCAGAGGGGGTAGAGAGTAGAGTGGAAGAATTATACGTTCAAAAAATAAACCAAAAAACACTTACAGTAAAGCAAGCAATCAAAAACAACAACTGAGACACACAAGACTGTCAGAACATGCGTGATTCAGGCGTTCCTCTGAAAAGCAGCGATTTGGTGTGGTTGCTGATAACTCAGAGACTCGGAGAGTTCCAGAGAACAAATCAGAGGGTTCCAGAGAACAAAGCAGGAAAAACAGATGAGGGTTGAGGTGAAAAATAAGTTAAAAGACAAACGACCTGAGATGTAAGACTTTCAAAATGGTTATGGTCCAGCCGGCCTCCTTCCCCCACTCCGGCCCTACTGTCTGAGCCGACAAGGTCTCCCCCAGACCTTCACCAGAGAATTCAATGTCTGTCAAAGGATTCTGTCGTCATGTTCACTTGTCCGTTTATTCATAACATGCTAGTGTTCCTGAACACATTCTGTGAGGGCAAACTCGTCCACATCTTCTGTTGTCCACTGGTTGTTAGTTGCAGAAAACGACACCTTAGTTTTTCTTGTAGAGGTAGTCGTCAGTCACGACAGGAATAACCACTTTACTTTTCAACCTATCATTAGGTCTGTCTGCCAGTGCCAGGCGTCTGTCACCTTCTTCTTCTTCTGCGTTCGTGGGCTGAAACTCCCACGATTTTTACGTGTATGACCGGTTTTTACCCCGTCATTAAAGCAGCCATACGCCGCTTTTGGAGGAAGCATGCTGGGTATTTTCGTGTTTCTATAACCCACCGAACTCTGAAATGGATTACAGGATCTTTTCCGTGCGCACTTGGTCTTGTGCTTGCGTGTACACACGAAGGGGGATAAGGCACTAGCAGGTCTGCACATAAGTTGACCTGGGAGATCGGAAAAATCTCCATCTTAACCCACCAGGCGCGGCCGGGATGCGAACCCACGACCGTCCGCTTTGGAGGCCGGCGTCTTACCACCAAGCCATTGCGCCCGCTGTCACCCTTAATGTTATGTTTGCCCATTTACCGTTACGGCGGTGGTTTTTGACATTTCCCGCCGCCTTACCGATGCTCTTCAGTTGTACGCCTACTTTTCACACACTAGAAGAATGCTGATAAGACAACAAATACGAAGTCCAGCTGTGTCTAAAATAAAGTACTATGGCGGAACCCCCCCCCCCTTTTCAAGACGTTCAAAAATCACAGAAAATCACATTTTGAAAGGAGAAAGGGGGGGGGGGGGGGGCTGAAAATGGAGGTACATTTACATATATTGACATGACAGCATATCTGGAAAACTAGGGTCTTATAACGGCGGTGGTCTTAAAAACCAATCAATCAATCAATCAATCAATCAATCAATATGAGGCTTATATCGCGCGTATTCCGTGGGTACAGTTCTAAGCGCAGGGATTTATTTTTAATTTTTTTAAATGTTTATCTTATGCAATTTATATTGCGCACATATTCAAGGCGGAGGGATTTATTTATGCAGTGTGAGATGGAATTTTTTTTACACACTACATCACGCATTCACATCGGCCAGCAGATCGCAGCCATTTCGGCGCATATCCTACTTTTCACGGCCTATTATTCCAAGTCACACGGGTATTTTGGTGGACATTTTTATCTATGCCTATACACTTTTGCCAGGAAAGACCCTTTTGTCAATCGTGGGATCTTTAACGTGCACACCCCAATGTAGTGTACACCCGAGAAAAACCGGGGGAACCGGGGGCCTAAAAGGGGCTTCTACTGTTTAACAAGTTCTTGGTAATTTTCACCGCAAGACAGTAAACCATGTGTCATATTTTTAAGAAAATAATTCTGCTTATCAGACCATCTGCAATTCTGAACCGCTTTTCTGCTTCCGAGGTTTTCGTCAAAGATTCCAGTGTTGTAGCCAGACAGCTTTGTCATGTTCGCCGTTTGCCGATTGGCTCGTCCAGCGTAGGGTGAACGCGAAAGGCTGTTTTGATTGGTTGTCGGATAAGCTATGATTTATGGCCGGAGCGGGGCGAAAGTTTGTTTTAACGTTTGCCTTCTGAGAAGAGCTTTTTATGGTTTCCTGTTTGGGTTCTAAGATAAGCGTGCAAAGAAAATATTGCATAAAGTATCAGCCTTTGGAAACGGTAATTTGTTGCATGCTCTTTTTTTTACAAGCACGATGGATGTTTCGCACATGCTTCTTTATGAAGCACTTTGCCCTCAGTTTGGAGGTACAAGATGTGAGGCCCTGTGCGTGTGGGATATTCACATTATTCTCATGTTATAGCAGTCAAAAACCAGTTTTCGACTAGGTTGCAAGGGCGTACTTTCTTCCCAAAAGTGGAGTCAGAAGGTGAAGAAGATGAAATTTTTGTAATGTTTCAGGTGCATGCAGTTATGTATAGTATTCTAAATTCAAAACACCTTTTCTCGTCTTCGTCATCCGGCGTCGTCTTTTTATATTTAGTCAAGTTTTGACTAAATATTTTAACATCGAGGGGGGATCGAAACGAGGGTCGTGGTGTATGTGCGTGCGTGTGTGTGTGTGTCTGTGTGTGTAGAGCGATTCAGACTAAACTACTGAACCGATCTTTATGAAATTTGACATGAGAGTTCCTGGGTATGAAATCCCCGAACGTTTTTTTCATTTTTTTGATAAATGTCTTTGATGACGTCATATCCGGATTTTCGTGAAAGTTGAGGCGGCACTGTCACGCCCTCATTTTTCAACCAAATTGGTTGAAATTTTGGTCAAGTAATCTTCGACAAAGCCCGGACTTCGGTATTGCATTTCAGCTTGGTGGCTTAAAAATTAATTTATGACTTTGGTCATTAAAAATCTGAAAATTGTAAAAAAAAATAAAAATTTATAAAACGATCCAAATTTACGTTTATCTTATTTTCCATCATTTGCTGATTCCAAAAACATATAAATATGTTATATTCGGATTAAAAACAAGCTCTGAAAATTAAATATATAAAAATTATTATCAAAATTAAATGTGTCGAAATCAATTTAAAAACACTTTCATCTTATTCCTTGTCGGTTCCTGATTCCAAAAACATATAGATATGATATGTTTGGATTAAAAACACGCTCAGAAAGTTAAAACAAAGAGAGGTACAGAAAAGCGTGCTATCCTTCTTAGCGCAACTACTACCCCGCTCTTCTTGTCAATTTCACTGCCTTTGCCATGAGCGGTGGACTGACGATGCTACGAGTATACGGTCTTGCTGAAAAATGGCATTGCGTTCAGTTTCATTCTGTGAGTTCGACAGCTACTTGACTAAATATTGTATTTTCGCCTTACGCGACTTGTTCTCCTTCGTCTTCGCCTCACTCTCTCTTTCTCTCTCTCTCTTTCTCTCTCAATAAGAGTGAATCTATCTCTCAATCAGTCTCTCTCTCTCTCTCCCTCCCCCGACTGAGTCTGTATCTCTATGGAAGTGGTGGTATAGGTGGTGTATGCGCGCGTGTGTGTGTGTGTGTGTGTGTGTGTGTGTGCGTGTGTGTGTGTGAGTGCTTGTCATGATTCGTGTGTGTGTGTGTGTGTGTGTGTGTGTGTGTGTGTGTGTGTGTGTGTGTGATTGTATGCGTGTGTGTGTGTGTGTGTGCGCACGCGCGTCAAAGAGCCTTGCGATGATTTTGCTGACGCGTGAAAGGGTTACTTTAACTGTATTCCACACACGTTGTAACAGTCACGCCAGAGCTTCAAAAGCTGCGGTTGCACAGCTGCAGTGCGAATTCATTCATTCAACAGTTGGCGGGGGTCCATCTTGATTCGTGACAAGCGTTGACAGTTCAGTCATTTCAGTTATAGGACACAGTGTCAAGCTGTGTCCAGGTGCAATGAACTGATATTATCCCCGAGGAACGTATATCATCCTCCGGGTGTGGTTTATGTATGATCTGTTGTTACTTTGTCGGTCTTTGTTTTTCTTTGCACCCCCCGCGGGTTAGGGGGAGTCCCATATTGGTTGGGACGAGAAAGAATTTACCCGATGCTACCCAGCATGTCGTAAGAGGCGACTAACGGTTCTGTTTCTCCTTTTACCCTTGTTAAATGTTTCTTGTATAGAATATAGTCAATGTTTGTAAAGATTTTAGTCAAGCAGTATGTAAGAAATGTTAAGTCCTTTGTACTGGAAACTTGCATTCTCCCAGTAAGGTCATATATTGTAATACGTTGCAAGCCCCTGGAGCACTTTTTTGATTAGTGCTTTTGTGAACAAGAAACAATTAACAAGTGGCTCTATCCCATCTCCCCCCTTTCCCCTATCCCATCTCCCCCCTTTCCCCCGTCGCGATATAACCTTGAATGGTTGAAAACGACGTTAAACACCAAATAAAGAAAGAAAGAAAGAAAGTTTTTATTTGCCTATAAAAGGTGACTGAATTAATAAAGGGACGGAGATGTGTATGAGAATGAAACTCAAGAAAAATTCTCAATGAAACGGGTTTTTTTTATCGTGGAAAAAATGAAATGAAATGTTAGCTGTAGACAGTAACATAAACATCTTGAATAACACTGATATAATAGAAAAGGAACCTGAGAGAGAGAGAGAGAGAGAGAGAGAGAGAGAGAGAGAGAGAGAGAGAGAGAGAGAGAGAGAGAGAGAGAGGGGGGGGGGCGAATAAGGCTAGATGTTCGTGAAAAAAGGTAACCTTGACCTTGACCTGACCTAGTTTGGAAACGGTGACGTATACTTTCCCAGATCTTTTTTTATTTTTTATATTATAGCGCTAACATAAAGTTATCAAAAAAACTTAACAGAGCAAATATTGCAATTATTCTGAGGTTCATATGGTTACAGTCGTAGGATAGCTGGATCATAAGCGAGACCGCGGCGTAGAGCTACAAAATGTTGTAGCTTCGAATGCCCCTACCATTCGGCCCTAACCCCCCCCCCCCCTCTTACCTCATTTGCGCTGATAGAGGTAAACGCTATATAAATAGTTCAAAGATGGATCTGAAGCATCTGTTTACCGCACACGAGAGAATGAATCAGTGGAAAGAGAAGAAAGGCGCTTATTTTGGTGCTCTTCCAGGCACGATCTGACACATAAACGAATCTGTTGCGCCCGTGCCGGTGTAACACGAAAAAATTACTCCCACGAGATTTTTACTCCGGAGTAAACATTTCGTACGAAAAAGTTACTCCCTTTACGAAAAAAGCACTCCCCCATTGCACGAGAAAATTACTCCCCAAGACAGGTGAGTTCCGAGTAAACATTTCGTTCAAAAATGTTACTCCCCTGACGAATAAATAACGAATAAATTACTTCACCCCAACACGAGCAATTTAACTTCCCATGCCAGGTGTACGAAATGTTTACTCCCTTGTCCCCTGTTAGTCTTAGTGGTGGCAGGGGTGGAAGGAGGGTAGCGCGACATTCGTGTGCGCGAGATCACTTATTGGCATTATCCCTTCGCCCGCATCCCATTTTTGCGTACGAGATTTTTACTGGAAGTAAAAAAAATGGGGAGTAAAAATTTCGTGGAGGGAGTAATTTTTTCGTGCCTTGGGGAGTTCTTTTCTCGTACGAAAAGTGTACTCGGAGTAAGAATTTCGTACGAAATATTTACTCCGGAGTAAATTTTTCGTGGAGTAAAAATTTCGTGTTACACCGGCAGTTTATTTTGAATCCCTAAACAGAACGCTTCTAGGACATAAACATCTTTTGGTTTTCCTTTTCTGTAAGTTTATTTTTGCTCTCCGAACACTCGGAACACTCCTGAGACGTAAACAGCTTCAACGTCAGTTCCTTGAACTTATATTTTCTGTTAGTTTACAAGTGATTCAGTGCAGGCCGGAAATCTTTTATCGTGGTTTTTTTTCGTTTAAATTTGATCTTCCTTTTTAATTTTTTGTGTTGGTTAATAGTCTGCAGACTGATTGGTGTAACAAGCTGTCAATTGATTATTTAGATTTTAAAAGTTAGGTCTAGCGCCAAAACGCGCCGCCCCGGCGATTGTCTTATCAGACAATCCGGTCTCGCCACGCAAAAATAAATTCTTTGAAAATTGCTCGCTCTTTACGTAGGGCACCTAGGATGTTCTCAAGAGGTGAGTGTTTAAACAAAAGGATGTTTGTACTGACAGGGCCTGTGATGGTTTACGGGAGGCTTTCTGTGCCTTTAAGCTGATGCCTTTGTCACCGTCGGTCACTGACCGATGCCGGGTAACGACAAAATGACCGATGGCGGTGCACAGTCATGGATAGTTCATGTGGATAAATGTGATTCCGAGAGGCATGATTATGTCATGACTGATCCTTTCTGTTGATGACCGATGTCACGTTTTGTGTGTGTGTGTGTGTGTGTGTGTGACGGTGTGCGTGTGTGTGTGTGTGTGTGTGTGTGTGCGTACGTGCATGCGTGTGTGCGTGCGTGTGTGTGTGTGTGTGTGACCCAGATAATCGATTAAACATTGGCTTGAACTGTACACTCTTACTATTCTGGTCCCTTTTCTTCATGAGTTCACATTCTTGTGCTTGAAGCACACACATGTCCGCAGTCTCGTTTCCTCCAGAGTATACTGCACTGATTTGTCTTGTCGCGGTCACCAAGACCCAAGGCCTGCAGGCCGCGTGATTCTCAACGGGATTGATCCCATCAGTCTGGGCTGGCCGAGACCAAGTAAAGTTGTCGAGCTAGAGAGTCGACAGACAGAAAGGACTAGATTTAATTACAAGGGTGAGAAGTTCCAGACTCCTTTTTTGTTGGCTGGCACTCTTGGAATAACGATGGGGGAATGGGGGTGTGTGGATGTCGAGGGAAGGGGGAGGGGGATGTCGGAGGGGGGCGGGGAGAAAGGGGTGGGGGGTGGGTGGGGTGAGTGTGGGTGTGTGTGGGTATGATGCAAACCAGCGGCGTAGAAGGAGACGTGACCCATGTGCTTTGTATCAAAATGTCGACCCAGACTCATTTTGGTAATGCCATTAAATTCATTGAGAAAAAAGGTTAACTGTAAAAGTTCGGGCATGATTGAATTATATGAAAATATTCAATTTGTAAAAAAAAAAGATGTAGAAATCTGACACTGATAATGCAAGGGATTGATTTTTGTTGAGCTACAGAGGTCTATTGATCATGGGTTAGGTAGAGTATCGAAAAACATTTACCTGATCATATAGGTAAATTATGTGCAAGAGAAAGTCACGTTTGGTTGTCAGTTTGATTTCGTCGTTACTCATTGCATTGCTTGTATTTTCTGTGCGAAAGGGGTACAAGGAGGAATGGGAGTGGTTGGGCACCTATGTTAGGACCCCCCGCGGGTTAGGGGGAAGAATTGACCCGATGCTCCCCAGCATATCGTAAGAGGCGACTAACGGATTCTGTTTCTCCTTTTACCCTTGTTAAGTGTTTCTTGTATAGAATATAGTCAATTTTTGTAAAGATTTTAGTCAAGCAGTATGTAAGAAATGTTAAGTCCTTTGTACTGGAAACTTGCATTCTCCCAGTAAGGTAATATATTGTACTACGTTGCAAGCCCCTGGAGCAAATTTTTGATTAGTGCTTTTGTGAACAAGAAACAATTGACAAGTGGCTCTCTCCCCCCTTTCCCCGTCGCGATTATAACCATCGTGGTTAAAAACGACGTTAAACACCAAATAAAGAAAGACCTATGTTAGGCATATTCGTACATGTTTATGGAGCCACCCTTTCTCTTAGAGTTTCATTCCGATTTGCGAGAAACTGATAACATTGACATTTCAAGCAAGCAATGAGTCATTTTCCAGTGTTTTGCAATAGCTCTATATATTTTGCTCTATTAGTTATTTGTTGATCAAAGTTTTATTCACAGGTACCCAATTGCTCCTATATTAGGACGCCAGACATACCCGATATTTAAGAAGTGTGATTACAGTAGTTATATTTACAAGACTTTCATTATTCAGTATGGTTTTGGACAGGGCCAGGACTTTCTATTGATTATGAATGTGTCCTGCAACCTTGATCAACACCTGATGATGCAGGAGGGAAGAACTCAATGCACGCTCACAGGAAAACCAATTACCATACAGTAACCCTTTTTAATAAACAGTTTCTAATAAAACCCGTTTCTAACTACTGAGACCCACTTTCTGACTGCACGCTCACGGGAAAGCCAATTACCATACAGTAACCCTTTTTAATAAACCGTTTCTAACTACTGAGACCCACTTTCTGACGTCGATGATTTACCGGTACTTTCTACGAGTTTTCTCGAGTGTTCTCAATCAATCAATCAATCAATCAATATGAGGCTTATATCGCGCGTATTCCGTGGGTACAGTTCTAAGCGCAGGGATTTATTTTTTTATTTTTATTTTTATTTGTATGCAATTTATATCGCGCACATATTCAAGGCGCAGGGATTTATTTATGCCGTGTGAGATGGAATTTTTTTTACACAATACATCACGCATTCACATCGGCCAGCAGATCGCAGCCATTTCGGCGCATATCCTACTTTTCACGGCCTATTATTCCAAGTCACACGGGTATTTTGGTGGACATTTTTATCTATGCCTATACAATTTTGCCAGGAAAGACCCTTTTGTCAATCGTGGGATCTTTAACGTGCACACCCCAATGTAGTGTACACGAAGGGACCTCGGTTTTTCGTCTCATCCGAAAGACTAGCACTTGAACCCACCACCTAGGGTAGGAAAGGGGGGAGAAAATTGCTAACGCCCTGACCCAGGGTCGAACTCGCAACCTCTCGCTTCCGAGCGCAAGTGCGTTACCACTCGGCCACCCAGTTCTGCTTCCTTATTCAATGCCTCGTAATGCAAGGCAGAGGAATAAAAGTGTAAGAATGCTGCACAAGTGCAAAAGAAAGGCCATTTACATAAATTAACCTGTTTCACTCGACACGCGCAATCGACCATAACCCTATGGTCTACATTTACCACGTTGATGAATACGCCATTGATTGCTGAATGTCAAAGCCGAGGGGTGGTGAGTGGGTGTTGGTTTGAAGCAAGGTTAATGTCCCTTCTGGTTACAGTATGTTACAGCGTTTCTGGAATATTTTGTCCGGAGATTTGGTACTCCTGAGTTGTTTTATGAGTGATCTGCATGACACGTTTCTCATGTTCATGTTGGGTAGTTTTCTTTCTGAAGAGAAACCATTTTCAAACTCGTTTGTTTTGCCCAAGTCTTTTGCATTCGCCTGCAACTGCACGCGCACTAGTAAGAATAATTCTTTGATCTGTGTAAATAAAATTTTAAAAAGGCCGTGTTTCTAATGACTCGAGAAGAAAGCAATCTCAAACTCGGCATGGCAAAGCCATTAGCAGATGTCTCTTTATTTCCTTTATTTCTTAGATAGTTCATGTTGCGATAGGATCAGATGATAGGAGCACCGTGAGGACTTTTCATCTCGTAACCTTCCTCCTGCATTCTTCAAGTTTGGCTTTTTTTCCTCAGCACATGCTATTACTGTCTTTTTCCGTGCAGCGATTCAAGTGAAAGGGATTGCGTCAGAAACACAGCTTGTTAATAATGCATGCGCTTTCCTCTGGCTAGTGTGTGTATGTGAGTGAGTGTGTGTGTGTGTGTGTGTGTGTGTGTGCGTGCGTGCGTGTGTGTGTGTGTATGCGCGCGCGCGTGCGTGCGTGCGTGCGTGCGTGCGTGTGTGTGTGTATGCGCGCGCGTGCGTGCGTGCGTGTCCTATCTGTCTATCTTTTCTACAAGAAAGTGGTGCTTTGGGGCCAACTGTGTGCCGTTGTTAGGCCACAAGTGTTGACATCATGTTGCTGGACTTAGATATGCAAAAGAAAACTATTGATGATCGATGATGCAAAGAAAAATGCTCCTCAGAGCCAAATTCAGCGAAGAAGAACACTACTAGACTAATGATTGCACCGTGGCAAAGAAATGTAAGGGGGTCTCAAATTGACCGCAAAAGACTTTGACACAAGTATAATGATAAAGGTCTCGAGACATCTGCTAATGGCTTTGCCATGCGGAGTTTGAGCTTGCTTTCTTCTCGAGTCATTAGAAACACGGCCTTTTTAAAATTTTATTTACACAGATCAAAGAATTATTCTTACTAGTGCGCGTGCAGTTGCAGGCGAATGCAAAAGACTTGGGCAAAACAAACAAGTTTGAAAATGGTTTCTCTTCAGAAAGAAAACTACCCAACATTCAACATAGGATCACTATTATTTTTTTTCTATTTTTCATGACTTATGCCAGGGTTATGCCAAATGTGTTAGAAACGGAACAGACATTTGGAGTTGTATCGATGTATACTAGCCGTCATACTATTTACCCCCTTAGGTAAACTGCGTTCTTGTTTAATTGTTCTGGCCGAGGCCAATGAAAGATTAAGACTCTTCGTCAAGCTGTACGGCCAACAACATGAAACACTGTAATGGCCTCAAGGCTCGGTTGACATGCCTGTACTGCTGGCCTGGCCTATATATCTGCGCGTTGCAAAAATGTACATGATCGATGTGTGACACGAACTGTGCAGATTATGATACGAGTCCTCTGTGTTTTCCTGTCTAAAGTGCATAGGTCTAGCTTTTCTGTCAGTCTCTTCTCCTTCTCCCATCCTATCATTCTCATTTCTATACAGCAAACATGCACAGGTGCCCAACCCACACCCCCCCGCGGGTTAGGGGGAAGAATTTACCCGATGCTCCCCAGCATGTCGTAATTAGAGGCGACTAACGGATTCTGTTTCTCTTTTTACCCTTGTTAAGTGTTTCTTGTATAGAATATAGTCAATTTTTGTAAAGATTTTAGTCAAGCAGTATGTAAGAAATGTTAAGTCCTTTGTACTGGAAACTTGCATTCCCCCAGTAAGGTAATACATTGTACTACGTTGCAAGCCCCTGGAGGAAATTTTTGATTAGTGCTTTTGTGAACAAGAAACAATTGACAAGTGGCTCTATCCCATCTCCCCCCTTTCCCCGTCGCGATATTATAACCTTCGTGGTTGAAAACGACGTTAAACACCAAATAAAGAAAAGTGCCCAACCCTCTCCGCCCTGCCTCAGACAGATTGAATAACCCTGTATTGAATCGAATTGTATTCCAACATTCTTTTGTCAGCGTTCAAACCCTTCTCTTACCCCTCCCTCAACCCTTCCCTTCTACTACAACGCCATGTTGTAAAGCACCTAAATTATGTGCAATCACCCTTCCTCGGTTCTGTTGTCAGTGTCCATACACTTCTGTTACCCCTCACCCACTACCCTCCACTACAACGCCATGTTGTAAAGCACCTAAATTATGTGCAATCACCCTTCCTCAGTTCTGTTGTCAGTGTCCATACACTTCTGTTACCCCTCACCCACTACCCTCCACTACAACGCCATGTTGTAAAGCACCTAAATTATGTGCAATCACCCTTCCTCAGTTCTGTTGTCAGTGTCCATACACTTATGTTACCCCTCACCCACTACCCTCCACTACAATTTACTTTTTTTTTTGAGCATCCAAATGTTCGCCGAAAACACCAACAAGAACCTGTATAATCGGCCAAAAGTGCATGGTTCATGAACAAATATGCGTCAAATGCGTACATGTACAGTATTAGTTGGAGTCGAAGAGTTTTCAATATTTTGTGAAACCCATGTCGTATGCGTTTAGTACGCTTACTTTCCTTTATTTCTTAGATAATTAGGGACGTATTTGTCTTTTGCGAATGATGTTTCTGTGGTCGTTCTCGGTATTATTTAAAACTCCCTATTGCATACAGCAATTGCTGAAGTACGCTATCGTGGACAAAAGGTGTTGAACAGTATATGCACGCTTCATCGCCCGCTAACTGACAAATATTTTTTCCTCCACGCCTCATTGCATCCGTGTCAGCACATGGCCTGTGCAAGCTCAGTGCAGCAGTATTGAACGCGGAGCTTCCCTGTTTCATTTGGCTATTTACTTCTTTTTTTGAGAGAGAGAGAGAGAGAGAGAGAGAGAGAGAGAGAGAGAGAGAGAGAGAGAGAGAGAGAGTGTGTGTGTGTGTGTGTGTGTGTGTGTGTGTGTGTGTGACACGAACTTTCATGTTGATCAGTCACGCCTGGTGGTGTCCCTCATATGTCCCAAATATTTGCAGTGCATAGTGAACTGTTTACCTACCCATACTTATCCATCCAAATCATATTCCACCCCCCCTCCCCCACGTTAGTTACATAACCTTGTGTCAGTGACTCAGGTTTGAAGACAAGGGTCTCTCGTATGGTATATTTGTGCAATGTGTATACAATATGTGGTGTACATGTATAATGTTTATGTTGTCTCTGAGTAATTGCTTTCGCTCATAGATTTGCTTCAGCTCCCTCCACCCATCCTTGTCACATCCCTACCCTTCCCACCCACCCCTTAGTTACATAAACGGGTGTCATTGACCGGCGTAATTATGCAGACAGGCATGTGAAGTGCACCTGTATGTGGCCTGCCACGGTCTGTTTCATCACTTGATTGGACAAAACTCCATACAAGGAAGTTCAGGCTATCAACACTGAAGATAGAAATGCGTTCACACACTTGTATTCTGACTAATCATTCACCTGTATTGATTAATTGATTGATCGATCATTTTAGGTTTTGGTATTGATCTCTTCTCCGATTTAGTATCGACCCAACCAACTCGAGTCGTTCAGAACTATTCATACCGAGGGCGTATTACAGTAACATATAGAAGCTTGAAGTTCAAACAGATTTCAAACGGACAGAAGACATGCGTGTGATCATGATAAACAAGACATTGCTCTGACAAATAGCAAGGTGAGTCTTAGACTGAAGACAAAAACAACCACCCCTTAATTCTTTCTTTCTTTATTTGGTGTTTAACGTCGTTTTCAACCGTTCAAGGTTATATCGCGACGGGAAAAGGGGGGGGGTGGGATAGAGCCACTTGTCAATTGTTTCTTGTTCCCAAAAGCACTAATCAAAAACCCGCTCCAGGGGCCCGCAACGCAGCACAACATACTACCTCACTGGGAGAATGCAAGCCTCCAGTACAAAGGACTTAACATTTCTTACATACTGCTTGACTAAAATCTTTACAAACATTGACTATATTCTATACAAGAAACACTAATTAACAAGGGTAAAAGGAGAAACAGAATCCGTTAGTCGCCTCTTACGACATGCTGGGCGGAGCATCGGGTAAATTCTTCCCCCTAACCCGCGGGGGGAACCACCCCTTAAGAAAGGAAAAATTCGCTGATGTAAGCATCATGCTTAAGTTCTGATCCTCAATGCCAAACAGTGTACATGTTTCACAATATAAAAAGTGAATACAGTTTTATTAAAACCAAACAACTTGAATAGATAAAATTACACCATATTATTTAAAACGAATACACTTCATAACCACAGAACCGATGGTATTCCGTGTAAGTGCATTACAAAGTGCCTGTTCACAACACACTTAACAATGCGTCATAGCACAACTGAATCAGAATAAACACTTTATCGTAAAACAAAAATTACTTAAAAGGGAAGAGCTATCGTACACTTTAGTCGGCCTCGCTAAGTATAGTGACACTGAGAAGAATGTCCGGTAAACGAACCAGCAGAAATGTCACCTATCACTGTTCATCAAACTTCTCACGTCGATTCATACATTACACGTGGACCTTCAAGCCGATCAGTATAAGACTAAGACATTTACATACTTCGGGAGTTTTCGGTATGACTCGAGTGACCACCAGGTCCGGAAGCAAGCACTCACGGGTCATGGTGTTGACATTTGCCGGTGTGACGTTTTCATCTTTCGCCGTGTTGATATTTCGCTTCTCGGCCTCGTTGATCTAGCATAAACTCTACACTGAACAAAAAAACACCCTTCGATAGTACTGATTAGCGACCTTGTGTACCTTACATTCATGGGGCCAAATTTGTCCAACCAATTTTTTTAATTTAACTTAGAAATTTGATTCATCCTAAAATGTTTCCCTTTTTTACTCAAGGGACGTAACCACTCGGTACACGTTTTCGAAGAATTCGATTTTGGGGGTGAAATCTATAAAAATGTTACCACCAATTTTCTTCACATGCAAGAAACTGACATGCTTTTCGTCCATAAATAATTTCACTTCTTAATTTTACCAGGAAACAACATTTCAGTCTTGAGTATATGTCGAGGGGGAAATATGTACACAGGCGAAAGATGAAATCGTGACACCGGCCAACCTGCCGCCGATGATCAGGAAATGACGTGGGTTTATGTCCTGTTAAGCCTTAAGACGGGTTTGTTTGTACAATGATACGGCGTGTCAAGTCCTTGGTAAGTTGCTTTGAAATTTATCAGTCGAGTCACGTTTCGTAAATGCACGTTTAGTTAACTTTCAAGTTTATCAGTTGAGTCACTTTCCTCAAAATCCATTTACTTTTCACAGTGACCTGCAAAGTCTCCATTCAATTCTATTGCCGGAAAACTTTCCCCGCTGATAAACCGCAAGTCACACGAAAGCTATCGACCAGAGTTACGTTAAGTTGTTATCAGTGGACCCGCTTTTAACCGGCTCAGCTGTTTGCGTTGCTTTCCTTTTCGCTTCCCTCTTCCGTGGTTTTTCCCTTCTTCTTGGCTTTGATCTCAGTTTTGCCTCCCTTTTAATTAATTAGTAATTTTTTCTCCTTTTCTGCCCTCGTCAGTTCTCAGTGAATAATTAGTCGTCTGTTGATTCCCTGCTGCATGATTCATTTCGTGATCACAACAAAGAGTCTGTAGTTACGTGTGCTGTCTCAGAGCGTCTCTGAGTAACCGAGAAACAATGACTGAGTCTTCATTGTACCCGCCCTCACATGACTTGAGTATTATTTTGATTTTTGGGAAACTTTCTTTCTTTCTTTCTTTATTTGGTGTTTAACGTCGTTTTCAACCGTTCAAGGTTATATCGCGACACGTTTTGTTGGTGAATGCACAATGCACTATAGCACCCTACCCTAACAATACCAACACTGTACTCATTCTTTATTTTATTTTCCTAATTGTTATTACTTAACTTGTGTTTTTAGTTAATTTAAAAATGAACAAAGTGTTGTAATTGTCCTTGTTATAGGGACGTATTTCGCGACATATCGGCTTTGAAACGGACACAAAGACAATAATTATGCAAATCTGAGAAGACTGAGACTTTTCAGTAAGCGTAAGTAATCAAGTTTTCTCTGTCTGCAGTCTGCTTGTTAACGTTCTTAATGTTGTTACTGTATATTAATTATAACATGTATACAAGAAATTAATAAAAACACGCTTAAACCAAGTTTTCTCTGGACTCTACTCCGGGCTCGAAGGAGGTAAACGGTGACAACTGGAAAGTATAGCCCTGTGGCAATAGCCTGGGTTGAATTGATGGGGGAGAGGAAGAGAGGAGTTTCGGGACAGGGGTGTCAGGAGAACAAAGGCGGGAAGAAGAGGGAGAAGACGGGGCGGGTTGAATCAGTGGGATTTAAATGAGGCCTCTCACAAGACACTGCAGAGAGTTTCTCAGTGTTGACAGCTTGCATCAGCAACAAAACAAAGCGGCCAGACCTCATCACTCAGGCGACACTACCGAGTGACTCATACACTACAGGCAAAACACACAGACACACACGTTGACATACAACAGCCTAGAAACGAACAAGCTCTACTAGGGCTGGCTGTCCAGTCAGAGCCAGTTTCACAAATACGTACTTCTTCTTCTTCGTTCATGGGCTTAGACTCCCACGTTCACTCATGTTTTTAGCACGAGTGGATTTTTACGTGTATGACCGTTTTTACCCCGCAACTCAGGCAGCATACGCCGATTTCGGGGGAGGCATGCTGGGTATTTTCGTGTTTCTATAACCCACCGAACTCTGACATGGATTACAGGATCTTTTCCGTGCGCACTTGGTTTTGTGCTAGCGTGTACACACGAAGGGGGTTAAGTCACTAGCAGGTCTGCACATAAGTTGACCTGGGAGATCGGAAAAAATTCCACTCTTAACCCACCAGGCTGCAGCGACCGGGATTCGAACTCACGACTCTCCTGATTTCTTACCACCATGCCACAGCGCCCTCACAACAAATACGTACGAACGCGCCGTTTTGTTGTTGGAAATTGCCAGTATGCGCCGTTTCGAATTCAATTCGTGTTGCTCATTCACTCTGGGCGGCCTCTTTGAAAGCCCGCCCAACAAGCGCCGTCTTTTCAGTGTTTGAACGCGTGTGTAGGCTTTTCACGGCCGTTTATACATGTGTCTCAAGGTGATCGAACTCAAGCCAATATTCATCATCAAGGAACAACTTGACCCTTCTGCACTCCGCTCACTGAAGTCAGCACTGCTACTTGCATTAAGTTCAGTCATTGAAGTCAAGTAAATGCAAATTTGTATTGATGGACCTTTTGTGGTGGCCGTGTAAACAATGCTTTAATCTGTTACAAATTCATGGCATTTACATTCACGCACAAACACAACAACAAAACTACAATTTATAGCGGTATGTTGAAATCAGAATTACAAAGTCCTAGTGATTAATATTCTTTGCGGTGGTTGATTGAACCACAGACTGTAGAAAACACAGACTGCATGAACCGTCAACGATTTCTCGCGTTCTGGCGCCTGTGTTAGTCGTCGGTCGCCCACCGCTGGTGTCTCTTGAGCTGTCGTATACGTTCGTTCGTTTCGCAGGGTTGGGCTGGTGGCTATTGCACCCACAACGGCTCAGCCAGTCAGTCCTATGTGTCCGGAGTCTCCAAAGCTGGGAGGAAAAAGGCTTTACTACTTGTTCGATAGGTGTGGGTGTGTGGTGTGGCGTAACTTTGGTGTAATGTGCCGCGGCTGGTCCAACCAGCATTATATATCTGCAGTGACTCGGAAAAACTCGGAGTGGAATAAAACAACCGAGTGGATACGTGCTGGGCATTTCAGCAAATGCGGTTGTGTTTGTGACTGTGACACAGCTTTTGTGAACATTCTGTTGAGGATCTTGACATTACATGTGAGTTTTGGACTTAAATCGAATCTTGTTTTACGGTATGTCTTATTCACTTATTTTGTGTTTTTTTCTGTCCTATTTTTGTGTGTGTATATAAAGTCTGGGAACGAAAGTTCTTCATATGTTAATTCATGCGATAGTCTACCTTCCTTAGATAGAAGTCTTCGTTATTTGTCGTTGAAGATCCCGAGTAAACTAAACCCAATCATTGAAAACGAGCAAATGCCGGTTTGATAGAATTATTATGTAACAGGAACTGCGCAGTTTCACATTCCTAGAACGTTGCATGTATGTTTCCGAAGTTCGAGGGAGGTAACGGGAACAAATTCTGATCAGACGGATTGCATTGTTTTGCATCAGTATAAATTGCTCTCCCTATAACATTTCTCTCTCTCTCTCTCTCTCTCTCTCTCTCTCTCTCTCTCTCTCTCTCTCTCTCTCTCTCTCTCTCTCATTTTCATGTCTTTTCGTTTGTGCCTGTGCGTGTGACTATTTTTTTGCCCATGCCTGTCTCAGTGTCTGTCTATCTCTGTCTATATACGCGGTGTGTGTGTGTTTGTGTGTGTGTGTTCGTGTGTGTGTGTGTGTGTGTGTGAATGTGGCTGCGTCTCTCTCTCTCTCTCTCTCTCTCTCTCTCTCTCTCTCTCTCTCTCTCTCTCTCTCTTCCTGTTAGTGTCACCTGTGTGAGTTTGAAAGATTAGCGTTCTTGTCAGGCTGAGGTTAGCTAAGTTTTTGGGTGTTCACACCATTAGGGAGGGAGAGAGGGAAAACGTGACTACACGTACTCGACTTACTCGTCAGCCTAACACAGACTTGTTTCTGGAGTCTTACGGTGTATGTACGGATCCTACTTTTCGTCGACTGTTCTAACCGATTACTACAAATATTTAAAAAAAAAGTGTAGTTCTGTGTTTGTTTGCATACATATATATATGTTTAATGTTTTGAGCTGTCTGTCTGTTCGTACGTCCGTTTGTCAAGTTTGTCCGTTCGATCGGTATGTTTTTGTCTGTACATGACGAAACGTTCCCTTTCCTTTAGACGGTCATTTGCAACTTGACAAAGGCTGGAGGGATAAAAGCACAACACGCAAGTCCACCCACACGGACGCACCCTTTGCTCTTCACGTCTCAATAGTGTCCCCTCTTTAACCAACTCAACCCCCCTCAACACCTGCCTTCACAATATTCCCTTCCATCCCCACCCCCGCATCCCATTCCGACCCCACAGGCACATGACGCTAATTGAGTTGGGGGTGGAGGAGGGCGGGGGGGGGGGGGGGGGGTGGGGGTTCTACTCTCACGGTAGTCTTTGGCAGGAGAGCATGCCCCACAGGCCCCAACCATCCAATATCGAGCGCGTGTGCCCTACTCCCACCAACCTAACTCTCCATCCGTCCAGCAGTCCCCATGTACCCCAACCTCCCCTCTGTAAAAAAAAAAAGTAAATTTTAAGGGGCTTATTGTCCGTCAGGTCTTAATTGCCTATATTGGACATGAATTGGTTTATACGATTCGAGTTTTTACGCCCTCACGGCTTTTGATGTGTGCGTGTTTAGGTGGTATCAGCCATCTGCACTTATGGTAGAATGACCAAGATCTTTAACGTGCCATTGTGGTGACACGGGGGTGGGAGATGGATACCGTCTCTGGGTCTGCACATAAAGTTGACCCGTGTCCGTCCCGGCCCGGATTCGAACCAGCGACCTTTCGATCACAAGTCCAGTGCTCTACCACCTGAGCTACCGGGCCCCCCCCCCCTCCCCTCTGTCTCTACTCCATGTCAATGTATTTGCACCTCATCCCCCACTCCCGCCTGCAATTAACGTACCTCACTGCAACCGCCCAACGAATTTTGGTCGCAACTCCACCACTTCCACCCAAGCAGAGTATGTTTGCGTGTGCTTATACCTAGTGATATTGTAAAGCGCATAGTGCTTTTAGTTATGCGCTATAGAAATCTCCTTAATAAATAAATAAATAAATAAATAAGCAACCCCTTTTCTCCTCTCCTCTCCTCTCCTCCTCTCCTCTCCTCTCCTCTCCTCTCCTCCTCTCCTCTCATCCCTCCAACCCCTCTCCCCATCCACCCAGTGTCACGTACCCCAACTCCCCCCTCCTCCTTGTCATTTGGTTTCTCACCTCCCCGGGGCCAAACCCCGAGAACAAATCTTCAAATATTGAATCTGTTATCTACACCCCACCGCCATCAACATCCACAAAACTGACACAACAGCAGCAACCGTCCAACGAACTTTGCACGATTTTTTCCCAGCTCAATTTTCTCAGTTCGTGCAAGTCAAAAGTTCCTTCTCTCTTCTCTTTGTTGTTGTTGTTGTTGTTGTTGTTGTGTAGCGTTCATATTGGGTCTGCTGAAAAATATCTTCTTTTCTCTCTCCTCGTCACGCTTCAGTTGTTACTCTGGTTGACACGGCTGTTCTTGCTGTTGCAGCACAGAAGACGGAGAAAATGAGTGTCACGTTTTAATTTTTAATTTTTCTTTACTTCGGATTTTATTTCGACACCATCCCTATCCGCCAAATTAAAGCAACCCAACCGCAACCGTCTAACGAACGTTGCTCGACTTTTTCCCAAGCTCCATTTTCTCGGTTCATGTAAGTCAAAGGCTCCTTCTGCTACTGCAGCAGTTTTCATTGCGTCCATATCGATTCGGACCCTCCAATGTTGTTAGGTATGTGGGATGAATGCGCCCACGCTCTCTTGGAGATCTGCTGCAAAATATCTCTTTTTCTCTCTGCTCGTCACGCTTCAGCTGTCACTCAGGCTGGGACGGCTGTTCTTTCAGTACAATAGACAGAGAAAGTGTGTGTTTCAAGCGCGTTTTCCTCTCCCCCTCAACAATTTATTTCCACACCACCCCCACCCGCGAAAGTAATCAAAATGCTTTCGTCCAAAGGACTTTGCTCGAATTTTCCCCCAGCTCGAATTTCTAAGTTCGTGTAAGTCAAAATCACTTTCTGCTGCTGCAGCAGCACTTCTTGTGTGTTAATATCGATCCGGACCCCCCCCCCCCCCCCCTCCAGTTGTTAGGTATGCAGGCTGAACAAACCCACGCTGTTTTTGAGAACTGCTGCTTCAAAGGATTTTTTTTACATCCCCCGTATGGCTTCACTCTAGATCTGTCTGTCTTTTTGTTTGTCTGTTTGTCCGCACTTAGGTCTCTGGTTGTGTTTGTTCGCCACGCTTCATTTGTCACCGCCGCTGTGACGGGTGTTCTTGCAGCAAGACAGAGCACAAAAGACAGAGGTAATGACTGAGGTTTTCACAATACGCTTTTTCCTGGTGAACGTTTGGAGTGCACAAGAAGTGGGCGTGGTTTTACAAGAATGAATGTTATGACGCTGTTTGTTAGGGGCTCCGCTCACCTATGTAACTTCAGCAGGACCGACGACGCACTGCAGATTATCCCAGCCCGCTACACGTTGCATGAAAGGAAAAAGAGGCCAAGTACTCGTCATAATCCTTATCGCGGCATAAATAATAGGCAGTGCGTCGTCTGTGCCGCTGAAACTGCGCAGGTATATTCTGCCCATTAGAAACATATTTTTGTGTGTGTGAAAATGTGTGAAGTCTGCACACAATGTTTGTAATTTTGTCAGCTTCGTCCTCCTGTACTGACCGGCACGGTTGGCCTAGTGGTAAGGCGTCCGCCCCGTGATCGAGAGGTCGTGGGTTCGAACCCCGGCCGGGGTCATACCTAAGACTTTAAAATTGGCAATCTAGTGGCTGCTCCGCCTGGCGTCTGGCATTATGGGGTTAGTGCTAGGACTGGTTGGTCCGGTGTCAGAATAATGTGACTGGGTGAGACATGAAGCCTGTGCTGCGACTTCTGTCTTGTGTGTGGCGCACGTTAAATGTCAAAGCAGCACCGCCCTGATATGGCCCTTCGTGGTCGGCTGGGCGTTAAGCAAACGAACAAACAAATCCTCCTGTACTCAGTGTGCAGTTAATGCTTTCTCTCTCTCTCTCTCTGACATGCAGAGTTATACTAACGCTAAAAAGTTTCAATTTTCATCATCTCAGTTACGAGAAATCGTCAATTTAGCATCGTTCTTGGAAAGTATCAACAATAATTTTAAACTGTTCTTGATTATTATTATTATTAGTTTTGTACAAATTCTTTAGTTTTGTTGATGATTTAACGTAGAGCTTTTGCCTCAGGCAGTCTCAAATGTCCATTATGTGTCATACTCTTTGACAGCACACTGCTGCCAAAGTCTTGATTTTAATTGTACTAATTATTTTGGAAGCCTTTAATTTTAATTATTCATATTTAATCCCCCCCCTCCCCCCATAGCAATAGCAATCACGGTCATCTTTATGGTCACTACTTTTGATGATATCACGCCACCATGCACGGACACAACAAAAATCATCCGTTTACAAAAACATCATCCGTAAAATAAAAAAAGTGTTCCACGTTGATAATGATGATTCAGTCTGTAGCTTCTCGGGCGGTCTGATCGGGATGCTCACCACCATTTGTCTCTCAGACTCC
>NC_090247.1:39153031-39193031 GCF_037325665.1 Littorina saxatilis | reverse complement strand
ATCTAATTGAACTTTAATTACATGGCTTGACGACAGCTCTTACACACAACCAGAATTAGATTCACAAGTGTCCATTGAGTCAGTCGCTGGCATGGCCGATTTCTGTTTACTCCGTCAGTTGTACTGAATCCGGTCACAGTCTCGCGTGGCAGACTTAAACTGAGTACAATAGAGTATTGAAATTTCACTCAGTTGTCCTGAATCCGGTCACAATATCGCGTGGCAGACTTAAAAATACAATGCAGTATTGAAATTTTACTCAGTTGTACTGAATCCGGTCCGATATCGCGTGGCAGACTTAAAAGTACAATCAAGTCTTACAATGTCACTCAGTTGTACTGAATCCGGTCACATATCGCGTGGCAGACTTATAAGTAAAAGGAAGTATTATATAAACTCGAAAGTACGAAAAGTGCAGCAGGCTCATAAGTTTAGTTTCGCGGATCGTTGCAGCCAAGTGCGCGTATCTAACCATTTACAAACATTGGAAATCTTATACGTACGGTGTTAAAGCAGGATGTGTTGTTTTGTAATGGCTTGATTTTAAGTTCGGTCTTTGCAGTCGAGAGGGGCTGTGCTGAAGTGTTTTAAATATGATTTTCGATGCAGGTGGTGAAGTCTTTGAATTATTCATACGTCTGAGTGATTACACGTTTTTATGAGAATAGTCACATCTTGTACACATCTGTGTGAGATAATTGGATCCATAATAAGTGCTAGAAGGACGGTAATGCATTTCAAAAAGCACAACCAGGTTAGGTATTAGTGCCACTGACACTGTTAGTGTACATATGCGTGCGCGAGTGTAGTATGCTTCGTATGGTATTTTTATCTGTTGTCTTATTATTTGTTTTGTCTTTTAATGTGCACCACACTGAAATTTCTCTGTACGAGATAATAAAGTATTCGTATTCGTATTCGTATTCGTAAACAAAGGGAAGTAAGCGATATAAAAATAGACAACAAAGCGGTGCTGAAGTGAGAGTTATATGCGGCACCAGGCGCCTGGCATCTGAAAGAACGAGAAGCATTGAAATGAACAAACAACTTCTATCCTTTCTTGCACCAGTGCATTCTTAAAGGTCCTTGTCTACATTTTTATACCGAAATCGCCATTTGACCATTAAAATGCAGAGTCTATTATCTACAAATATCAACAATACACCCCCTTTCGATCAGGAAAGACGAAGCCAGTGTAGCCGTTTGAAAATTCATTGTAGTATTCCAGCGTAGTACTCATAGTAGGATATCCTTATTTGGAAAATGCCAAGCGCAAAACTCCTCTCAAATCCCGTGCATTTCGTGCGTTTAAAAAAAAAAGCGTGGACAGCGCTCCAGTGTCAAACTGTTGCTGCACTTGTTTGGGCGTGGCTACAAGCATAGTGACATGAATTTGATTGGTCAGTATTTTTAGGCAAAGCACATGTTCTCAGCAAACAGAAAACAAAATATTGAAAGCGTGAGTCACGCTACCCAAAAATAAAATCTTTTTTTACATATATTTTTTTTTCTATAACTTTTTTCCCCATGGTTCATTCATCATCTGACATAACTTTTTAGCGAAATCTAACCATAAGATTATTGAAAAAAAGCAAAAATGTAGACGACCACCTTTAAGCTCATTTTAACTTACGGTGTTCTCTTATCTCTTTCTTTCACTTCCCTCCATCTAAAAAAAAAATACAACCAAACGTACACTTTCCTCCTTTTTACTGAGAAGGGTGAAAGGCTTATGTGCGACCTCGGAGTGTACTTAGCATATTTCTGTCTCTCGGGTTTGTTTTTTCGCGTTCCCCGTCCACAGTTTCGCTTTTCTGTTGCAGGTCTCTCTGGCGTGATATTTTATGACGCGTGCCTTTATAATTATAGCCTTCAAATTGAATAAGACGATTGTGGCCTCAGTGTCTGCATAATGGCCTTCAAATTCAATTAGTCTTTTTGTGGAATTTTGTTATGCAGACATGTCAGTTCAGTGGAGGCTAGCTGTCTAAAATGAAAATGTCTTCGGCATTGTGCAGTCGTATTCAGTGTGTCTTTTCTGTCTTACTTATTGATAAAAAGTAGCGCTGTATGCACAAAACTCTTTCTGTTTGTATATTTAGTGTGTGTCGCCTTTTGTCTTCGGACTCGTCCCCATTTTTGTGGAATTTTGATGCAGACATGTCAGTTCAGTACAGACTAGCTAGCTGTCTAAAATGATAGTGTGTCGCGGCATTGTGGAGTAGTAGGCCCTATCTGTTTGGGGAAAAGTAGCGTTGTATGCACATAACTCTTTCTTTTTGTATGTTTGGTGTGTGTCGCCTTCTGTATTCCGATTCGAGAAAAGGTGTGGTTCTATACTCGACATTTTGGTCAAACCTTTTTTTTGTACGTTTTTGTAATGTGTATGATCCCCCCCCCCCCCCCCACGCCCTTTACACCTTTGGTTTGTGGAGGGGGCGGGGGCGGCATTATATGCACGAGTTGCAATGGTTAACAAACTCACCTCTTTTCATGTCAGGGTAGATAGAGTTCACCGCAAATCTTAGCACACATCTCCCTCCACCCCCCATCACCACCCATACCCCTCCCCCAACCTCAATCTCCACCCCCCCATCCTCAATAATAACCCCTCCCTCCCAGCCCCTTCCTTTTCGATTCTTCCAAATTATAAAAGACCCACAAATAAAAAGTAACCTCCGTTTTAGGGCGGGCTGTGTTACTGTGTGTAGCCCGTTGCAGCACATTTGAAAGGCAAAATACCTGTCTTTAAATGCTGCACGGTAGTGAAACACTCCATTGTAAAGAGCGGACAGGGAGCTGGGACCCCCGCGCACTGCATAATGTAATGGCTTTAAACGGTTAGAGGCTTGTTCCTTCTTTTCATCGTGCAGCTGAACAAAGTAGAACTACTGTGCAAGTTGTCGGTGTTTTTGAAGGAATGTGCTTGTTTGTTGGGGGGGAGTAGGGATAGGAGTTTTGTTTTTGTTTGGATTGAAAAGTTCGAAACAGTTCAGACAAGCCAGGCAATATTCATGCAGATTAACAGACATACATAGACACAACGCGCACATCATGTGCACTACGCATGTATATATACATATACATGCCAGTACACATGCGTATACACATACACGTGAACACACAGGCCGTGGCAGACAAAAAACACACACAGGCAGACAGAACCCCCCCCCCCCCAACACACACACACTAACACACACACACACACTAACAAACTCACACACATTAACACACACACAACACACTAACACACACAAACACATACACACAAACACACACACACACATTCATACACACACACAAAAACCACACACACACACACACGCACACAAACACACACACAAACACACACATTCACACACACACACTCACACGCAAACACACATACACACTAACACACTCATACAAACACACATACACACACACACACACACACACACACACACACACACACACACACACACACACACTTATAGACACAAAGCCTTCCTTCGTAGGCCCCATCTAACAAGACGGGACAGGCACAACGCCAACGCTTGTTTAAGCATGAGAACACTGTGGAACTGTGTAAAACAGAACGGAAATTAAATGGACATCGATGTAACGACTGCATATATTTCGATAGTGTGACATAGTTTAACAGCCATGTCAAGATAGCTAACACCCTTGAATAAACCGTATCGGCGCAGGCGTATATTCATTAGTCTGCCCCCGGATATTTAGGAGGAAGTGGGTATGGTACGTATTGAGTGGTGGGGTGGGGTGCTTGCGACAGCTCAGGTGCCAGTTTCCGACTGCTACTGTGTTCTAGGAAGGAGCAAATTAACTTGCAAGGGATTTAGAAGCGGTTTTCTCCTCAGTTGTACTACTGTCCTCTATACAAAGTGGAAGTGCTTTCCTGAATATTGATATTCTACTCTCGCAAAGTGCAGTAATGTCAGAAATCTTTTTCCTGATAGGTGCGAGTGTGCGTGTTTGCCTCTGTCGTGTGTGTGTTTGTGTGTGTGTGTGTGTGTGTGTGTGTTCGTGCGTTTTAGAGAGAGAGAGAGAGAGAGAGAGAGAGAGAGAGAGAGAGACTGCCTCTGTGTGTGTGTATGTGTGTCGGTATGCGCATGCGTGTTAGAGAGAGAGACTGAGACAGAAAGAGAGATAAAGAATGAGAGTGTGTGTGTGTGTGGGTGTGTGTGGGTGGGTGGGTGGGTGTGGTGAGCATGTGTTGAGAGAGAGAGAGAGAGACAGACAGACAGACAGACAGACAGACAGACAGACAGACAGACAGACAGACAGACAGATAATATAGACAGAAAGACAGGAGACAGACAGAGGATGAGTTTTTGGCGGTTGCAGCTGTTACCTTAAAGCAAGACTATGCGATGAATGTAAAGCTCAGCAGACTTATACCTGAGACTGAGAGACTAAAGAGGTGAAAACGAAGTGGAGGGAGAGTGAGAGAGAGAGAGAGAGAGACACACACACACACAGAGAGAGACAGAGAGAGAGGGAGACAGAGAGAGAGAGACAGAGAGAGAGAGAGAGATGGGAAGAGAGAGAAATGGAAAAGAGAGAGAGAGAGAGAGAGAGAGAGAGAGAGAGAGAGAGAGAGAGAGAGAGAGAGAGAGAGAGAGAGAGAGAGAGAGAGAGAGAGAGAGAGAGAGAGAGAGAGAGAGATGTCACAAAGTGTGTGCCCGCGTGTGTTGTTAACACGGAACCAATCATTCATTAATACATGTAGATTTTAGATGTTGAAATGCGCAATAGCTAACTGCTTATCCCCCCCTCCCCCGCAGTACGCTTTTACATGTACTTTGATTCTGTGACTTGGCCAAGCTTTTTACTCAGCAAGGGATTTTGCTCTGGCAAGTCTCGAGGGATAAATGATCGATCATTAATTTTGGCGGAACAACGTCGCAGTTTTCCCAATGCATCATCCATATGCATTTTCTCGCTCTCCCTCCCCCCTCTCTCTCCCCCCCTCTCTCTCTCTCTCCCTCACTCTCTCCCACTATATCTCTCTCTCCCTCTCTCTCTCCACTTCGTTTTTTCCTCTTCATGCAGTCTCTCTTAAGTATAAGCAGCGTTTAAAATGTAACCGAGTGCCGTAACACTACGATCACCTCGGGAGGCGAAGTGCAATCAAACAGGATTGAAAATGTTAGGGCCAATTTCTTAGCCCTATAAAAACTGTTATGCAAACCCGAAGGTTTCCATGAACATACAGACAATCGGAAACCACCAGACCCCATCACAAACAGAATTCCACAATCCACCGGTGTTGACTTAAAGGCCAACAACTCGGGTGCAGAGTCTGCTGTGAAAGGAGCGGTAGCCTCCCCTGTCACAATCGCCCCAACATGTCCAAAGTACTGAATGTTCTCTTGCAACCTTCACTTTACACCCCATCCCTTCTCCTTTTCAAGCGTCAGCCCTGACTTTCACTTCTTGTCGCATCAGCAACTTTCAGTATAACGTGACAGACTGTAGCTGGCTTGAATGAAAAAGCGAACATGAAAAAATCGATACAGGGCGCGAAATGACGTGGAACATGATGAGACTGCGCACGGAGGGATTTCTAAATCCTCTTCGATTCTTGTCTCGAGTGTACAAAGTTGAACAGACAACAAAGTGATAGGTTTGTGGCTGATTCACCGGGGGATGCTGTTCTATGCATGGTAGTGGCAAAGGAACCCGGGGGGGGGGGGGGAGGGGGGGGGTCCTGGTAGTTATTGTTAGGCCATATAGGGTTTTTTTGCACATCATATTATCCCTCGGTCATTCCTCCCTTTTGACGTGAAAGCAAGACTATTTTTGTGCAAGGTCCTATCTAATTCAATGCTGACCAGGTCTGGATACACAATCTGCTGAAGACTTGACCACTGGCATTCATTAGTTCTACAAATCCAAATTGACGACAACTGCAAACATGTATAATGAGTTTACCTACATTTCAGCGCAAATGTGCCTTATCAGAGCAAAATTCACCGGAGTAACAACTTGGAAAAAGTCTGCTTACATTATTGCTATTTGCATTATAGGTAGATTCAATCAGGGGTCAGTGGATCCCCCTCCATACCCTCCTCCCCTCCCACGTTGTCCAGACTTCCTGAGTACCTTCCTACGCGTCTGTATGGTGTGTGGATGTCCGAGTGTGTGGAAGAGATTTCTGTGTCGACAGCTTGTGTCTCTTGGATTTGACCGAGGGCAAAATGTCATGTGCGATTTGTTTTGTCAACCATGCCACGACACACAGTGCGTACTGTATTGTATGCTAGGCTTATAATGAGTCTATATTTGAAGTAGGCTTTGACCGAGGTTTCAAAATTGTCAGTTTGAAAACAGCTTACTCTGATCGAGGAGGAAATTACACGAAGAAGTAAGAGTTATGACTGAGGCTTGAAAAAAGAGAGTTCGACGGGAAAAGTTACTTTGACCGATACGCGATGGAAAAGAAATGTACATTAGAAGTGTATGTTTCAAACATATATATAATGTGAGTTGACTTCGGATTGTAAAATAACAGGTTGAAAACAGAGTTACTCCGACCGACGTAAAACATATACTCGGAGAGTGTGCGCGTGAAAGTTTGGGTTGACTGAGGTCCGGAAAAAATGTTTAAAAGGAAAAGAAATGTACACGAAGAGACTATGCTTAAAACTTCAGTTGACTGAGGAATACAAAAGATATGAGTTTGATCTTTGTGCCCCCGGGGGCCCCTTCCAGGTGAGGGTCAGATCGGGGTGTTACACCGGCACGTCAAAGTGCCACTCTCAAACACAGCATTGGCCCGGGAGGTGAACCTACATGGGTTTTTTTTTAATGCCATGTACGGTATCAATAGCTAGACTGACAGGCAATTAACCTATCGTGACATTATTGACCACCAGCGCGTCAACACGAAAGTCTTGAAGATCAAACATTCATGGGCAGTGATTTTTCTGGTTGTTAATGCTCTGTTAGATTTCAGCAGCCAAAGTGACCAGGAGAAGGAAAGATTCTACAGTAGAAAATTGCGAACAGAGACAGTCGCACTTTCTTATATACCTAAATGCAAGAACTTCAAATGTACAGTACCATCAAGTAGAGAGAGAGAGAGAGAGAGAGAGAGAGAGAGAGAGAGAGAGAGAGAGAGAGAGAGAGAGAGAGAGAGAGAGACACACACACACACACACACACACACACACACACACACACACACACACACACACACACACACATCTTCTTACGTACTCTTTCCTAAAAGATTTTCTCTCCTTCTTTTTACATTTAGTCAAGTTTTGACTAAATGTTTTAACATAGAGGGGGAATCGAGACGAGGGTCGTGGTGTAGTGTGTGTGTGTGTGTGTGTGTGTGTGTGTGTGTCTGTGCGTGTGTCTGTGCGTCTGTGCGTCTGTGCGTGTGTCTGTGCGTGTGTGTGTGTAGAGCGATTCAGACTAAACTACTGGACCGATCTTTATGAAATTTTACATGAGAGTTCCTGGGTATGAAATCCCCAGACGTTTTTTACATTTAGTCAAGTTTTGATTTCATTTTTTTCGATAAATGTCTTTTATGACGTCATATCCGGCTTTTTGTAAAAGTTGAGGCGGCACTGTCACACCTTCATTTTTCAATCTAATTGATTGAAATTTTGGCCAAGCAATCTTCGACGAAGGCCGGACTTCGGTATTGCATTTCAGCATGGAGGCTTAAAAATTAATTAATGACTTTGGTCATTAAAAATCTGAAAATTGTAATTAAAATTATTTTTGTATAAAACGATCCAAACTTACTTTTATTTTATTCTTCATCATATTCTGATTTCAAAAAACATATTAATATGTTATATTCGGATTAAAAACAAGCTCTGAAATTTAAAAATATAAAAATGATGATTAAAATTAAATTTCCGAAATCGATTTAAAAACAATATCATCTTATTCCTTGTCGGTTCCTGATTCCAAAAACATATATATATGATATGTTTGGATTAAAAACACGCTCAGAAAGTTAAAACGAAGAGAGGTACAGTAAAGCGTGCTATGCAGCACAGCGCAACCGCTACCGCGCTGAACAGGCTCATCACTTTCACTGCCTTTTGCACTAGCGGCGGACTACGGTCATTGTGAAAAAATGCAGTGCGTTCAGTTTCATTCTGTGAGTTCCACAGCTTGACTAAATGTAGTAATTTCGCCTTACGCGAGTTGTTTTTATATCTTCTCCTTTCTCCTTGCATCTTCTGCTCCACCAACATTCTTCAAACAACTCGCAGTTCAACACAAAAAGGTGCTACCTGAACATATTCGTGTTTCATTCTTGAACACCGAGCGAACGTTACAGTGAGAAGTGTAAGCTTCTTACAAGGCACAGTCCTTCTCGTGTAAACGTAAAACGCTTCGGCTGACTATCTGAGATCTGTCCTGGTTATATTTAGTCAAGTTTTGACTAAATATTTTAACATCGAGGGGGAATCGAAACGAGGGTCGTGGTGTATGTGTGTCTGTGCGTGTGTGTGTGTGTGTGTGTGTGTGTGTGTAGAGCGATTCAGACTAAACTACTGGACCGATCTTTATCAAATTTGACATGAGAGTTCCTGGGTATGAAATCCCCATACGTTTTTTTCATTTTTTTGATGAATGTCTTTGATGACGTCATATCCGGCTTTTCGTGAAAGTTGAGGCGGCACTGTCACGCCCTCATTTTTCAACCAAATTGGTTGAAATTTTGGTCAAGTAATCTTCGACGAAGCCCGGACTTCGGTATTGCATTTCAGCTTGGTGGCTTAAAAATTAATTAATGACTTTAGTCATTAAAAATCTGAAAATTGTAAAAAAAAATAAAAATTTATAAAACGATCCAAATTTACGTTTATCTTATTCTCCATCATTTGCTGATTCCAAAAACATATAAATATGTTATATTTGGATTAAAAACAAGCTCTGAAAATTAAATATATAAAAATTATTATCAAAATTAAATTGTCGAAATCAATTTAAAAACACTTTCATCTTATTCCTTGTCGGTTCCTGATTCCAAAAACATATAGATATGATATGTTTGGATTAAAAACACGCTCAGAAAGTTAAAACAAAGAGAGGTACAGAAAAGCGTGCTATCCTTCTTAGCGCAACTACTACCCCGCTCTTCTTGTCAATTTCACTGCCTTTGCCATGAGCGGTGGACTGACGATGCTACGAGTATACGGTCTTGCTGAAAAATGGCATTGCGTTCAGTTTCATTCTGTGAGTTCGACAGCTACTTGACTAAATATTGTATTTTCGCCTTACGCGACTTGTTTTAACATTGGAAAAGACCATCCTTGCACTTGGATATATATTATATAATATATCTTGATGTGTGTTTTGTTGTACGCGGACGATGGATTTTACATCGCTGAACTTATATAATATATATATATACCAAACATCGGCTGCCGTGATGCTTTATGTGCTGAGTGGATTTTTTTTTAAATTAATTTATTTTGCAAATCGACATGCATACAAATACCATTCTCTCTGCACAGATAGCCCCCAGGCTGATACTTGTTTGTTGTATGTGTCCGTGGGGTCTTATTCCGTATAACAGTCTGGGCGGATCTGAGAAAGTGAGCGATTCGTCGTCCTTTCAGTCACGCGAAGGACTGTGTCTTGAAATTGTTGACTTTGCAATGCATTCGAGAACGAGCGCGCAGAGCAAGCCCCTTAACAAGTTCACTCGTGTGTTTTCGTGGTCTTCTTCTTTTCAACCCACGCTTGCAAATCCTGTCTTGCTCAGTGAAGTTTGTTACAAACTAGGAGTGACGTGGAGGGAGGGAAGACTACATGCACCGGGTTACGTCAGTTTGCAGTTGGCTTGGCTGCCAGTGAATGGGCATAGGGGGGCACAGGGTTGGTCGTTGAAATGATTAACGCGTGGAAGAGCATTTTTGTTATTTCAATTAAAAAAAAAAGTTTTCTGATGGATTGTGGTGTCGAGGTGTGCGTTTTAGAGCCTCCGAGCTTTTCCAAGAAGTCTTAAAGTACAAAAGAATTAATCTGTTTTAAAATGCGTGACAGGATGTGTTGCATATATGCTAATTGCTTGCATGTGGGGAAGCAGGGTCTCAGTATAAGTCATATTAACTCTTTTTTTCTGTAACTGCGTCGTCAGCGTCTCTCTTATGTTCTTCCTCTTTCCTCCTCGTCGTCGTTGTTTATATTAAACATAATAACCCCAACAGTAACAGCGACATATTTTTCTTCTTTTTTCTTCTTTCTCTTATTCTTCTCCCCATCCTCCTCTTTTTCCACTTCCTCCACCTCATCATCATCATTGTCATCATTGTCATCATTGTTATCATCATCATCATCATCATCATCATCATCATCATCATCATCATCATCATCATCATCAAAATAGCCAGAATATTTAAAGGCACAGTAAGCCTCCCGTAAACCATCACAGATACGGTCAGGCTTTTACACACAGTACAAACACCCTTTCATTTAAACACTCACCGATTGAGAACATCCTTGGTGCCCTCCGTAAAGAGCGAACAATTTTCAAAGAATTTATTTTTGCGTGGTTTATCTTACCCCTGAGCCATCGTGAACCCGTGTGATCCAGTTTCCCTTTTTCACAATGTAGTCGTCAGTTAGTCATTTGAATGCGACTCGATGTGAGCTTATCTACAATAGCACGTTTTTATGCACGAAACAAACGGCTGTGGTTCACAAGAACTCTAGCGATGGCTTTTGACTGTTGAGAGGAACGGCGATATGGCGCATAAACCGTCGTCTGCTACGACCCTTACGTGACCCTGCTTCCGGGCTTTTCTTTTTTCAAACTTTCACAACTTCGAATTGCACTGATCTTGTCTTGATGAAAACACGCTGTCAATTTATTATTTAGATTTTAAAAGTTAGGTCTAGCGCAAAAACGCACCACGGTCCAAAAACATTCTGATTATCATCGATCCACGGCTATCGCCAGTTTAAGGGAAGTAACTCATTTTTGACCTGAGTTCAGGATGGGTCCAAAAAGTGTTCGAGACAATCCTCAAAATTAATTCTTTAAAAATTGCTCGCTCTTTACGTAGGGCACCTAGGATGTTCCCGTTTGGTGAGCGTTCAAATGGAAGGGTGTTTGTACTGTGTGTAAAAGCCTGACAGTATCTGTGATGGTTTACGGGAGGCTTACTGTCCGGGCGTGATTTCCGGGATATTCATCGTCCAGCACCAAAACGAGGCGCCATTGTTGTAAAGGGCCAAGTCCACGAAAATAAATTCTTTGAAAATTTCTCACGCTCGACAGAAAGCAGCCAGGATGTTCCCGTTCGGTGAGCGTTTAAATGGAAGTATGCTTGTTCTGTATGTAGACGCTCGGGGAGCTCTGTGATGGTTTACGGGAGGCTTACTGTGCCTTTAAGAACCTCCTCCTCGCCATTTACATCAACAACATTAGCAGCATCAGCAGCAGTACCATATTCCCTCTGCAGCTGTTGTTGCTTTTCCTACAGTCTTCCTCTCCTCCACTATATCTTCCTGCTGTCTCGCAGGCATCATCATCGGTAGCAGCATACCCCTCGATCTTCCTCCTTTAATGTAGCATTGGTCATTATACTAGAGTCGACTTTGTCATACTTGTACACAGGTGTGAAAAATCACATCCTAACAGTGGCCATAACAATATCGCATACAGATGTACTATATACAGATTGCAGTGTGTTACTAGCTTGTGTGCCATCCGATCAATACTAATGACCATCGTTTTGTAAAGGAGTACGTGAATCAGTTGTCCTTGGCACAACAAGCAATTTGGACCGTAGCCGTTCAGTCGTGTCAGCCCTTTTAGTTTGCAGTGTGACTGTCTCATTATATTTGTTCTGTATAAATAATTATTTGGTGTAAGTGTACAATAATATTATTCAGGGCGTAGTTTCGTTAAGTTTCCTGTGGGAAATGACGAGACGCGACAGGAATGCATTTTTCATTGTGTAAATCAGGGAATCATCTTTCAGTGTGCCATGTTGATTTAATCAATTTATATTTGTTTTAAATTAATATTGCAAAAACTATATTTTTTTCTTCTAGTTCGACATAAATTAAAAAGTCCTTTTTTTTCCAAGAGAAAAGGAAAAGCACTGTCTAGAGCTCTAAAGTTCTTATTTTACGTATGGGACTCGGGAAGAAAAACAAAACAGAACAATGCAAGAACACGCCCAAATTACTTTCTAGTTGGAGGAAAAAAGTAAGCTCAACTGGAAGTCTGAAATCCTCTCTTCCCGTCCCCATCCTCGGATAAAGTCTAAGATTTCAAGGTTTTGTTTGGCGTGTTACTATTTTAGCCCTTTGAAATATGACATAGCACGCACAACGCACCAGACAGCCCCTCCGAGAGAGCAAATTGAATCTGACGAGGCGTGCAAATTAGGGATCCTCATTTGAAGCACTTCTGCATCAAATTACCGTAACCTCAGTTTTTGCTGTCACCTTTGGTTCATGGCTGTGTGTTTGTGTATTGTTGCAGTTGACTGGGAGCAGAAGCAGTGTCAGCAGCAGCAAAAACAGCGTCAAGAGACGACCTCCCTTCAACGGAAGTTGGCAATCATGCGCTGGTGTCTGCTCTTTCATCGTCGTCCGGTGCCACCTTTTAGTCGTCTAAAGCTGACCTTCTAACACCGGAAGTGTGCCAAGTAGGAACGAGGTCCTTCTGGGGTTGCTGATATTTTAATGATTTGACAGCCTGTGGTTTTTATGTATACGGGCGTGTTTTCAACAAAGACACTGTGGCTTCTTTTAAAGTGAAGTGAGAAAAAACTCACACAACTGAGTGACCTCAAATTGAACTGCTTTTCACTGATGACTGTCCTACAGTTCACCAGTTAACAACGGGACCGCCCGGGCATTATTGCTGCTACAATCGCATAGCAATTCAACATTTACTGCGTGGATTCTACGAAGAATTTCATCGGATCAAGTTCAGCAAACTTGCAGGACAGACACTGCCCATGACAGTAACTGTTCTGAACTTGACATTTCGTTCGCCTTGGATTACTGAGTGTAACCTTGTGTCTTTTTTGCCCTCCATTAGTGATGTGATGACGCCATACTAGTGCCTCAAGTTCATGATTCAGAGAAAAAACAAACATTTCACAATCAGTTGCTTCAGGTAAAGCCCGAACGCGTGTAACCTCGTGTTTAAACAAACGCAGAAACTTGGAGTGCAAGATTAGTCAGCGTTGACTAAACTTCAGTGACTCGAACTAATTGTATATACGGCAGTACAGAACACACCCCACGATATTATCATCACGATTCTTGGGAACTGAGAAACTCTTCAGTGTCAGACAAATTCGTCACTCTCCAAGAAACACAAACGTCGAAGAAAGAGAAGAGCAACACAATACATTACCTGTGCGGCTTTTACGTCTACCGGCATCACCTTTCACAATAAATCTGTTTAACTGTTGCGGCAGCGACGGTGGTGATACCGACCAGCCTGTCTGTCTGGCATCTGTGACTGAAAGGTTATTGGAGTAAAGTGTGAGCTATTCGCGTAACCTTGTGCTGCACTGACGAGAGAAAACAAGACCAGTGGGGAAAAAAAAGGTGAAACGGGAAAAGTGACTGTAGTGCAAGCGCTCGCAGCGTGTGTGTGTGTGTGTGTGAAACAAAGGGGTCGAGAAAGTGAGAGAGAGATAGGGAGGAACTTGTTTTTGACCTGTGCGAGTATGCTACCGCATTACAACATTTTTCCATAGCACAATCCCCTACTGACTTTCTCAGCGTGTGTGTGATCAAAAAGGGAGATCAAGAAGGGGGAGAAAAAGACAATTATCCTGTTACCTGTGCGTGTATGCTGCATATCACCCCACCCCTGTTTTACTGCAGCAAAGGGGTATCGTCACAGTAGGGGTGCCGCAGAAAACGCAAGCCTGAACGCAGCGCACGTGCTAAATGCATTAAGACTAAGGACTGTCTGTGCCGCTTTAACACAGCCGGCAGCAACACCCAGCAAGCAAGCATGAGCATCACAAAGCACCGCCCACCTAACCTGGCGCAACAGCATCACAAGCCCTCATTCTCTGGCTCTCTGCCGGGCCTTCCAGACTCGGCTTTCCAGCGAAGTCTTGAGGATGACGAATCGTTGCCCCTACCCGACCACTTCCCCGAACCCGTCGCCGCTGACATTGACCTCGTGACGCGGAGGAATGCCACTGTCACACGTAGCGAGTCCACGACATCCAGGACTTCTGTGACCTTGGAGCCAGGCCAGACCCTGGTGTACTCCTCCCCAAAGAAAGTGGTTAAGAAAAACGATGGTGGTGACGTGTGTAACGGCGTCAATGGTGACAGTGGGAGTGGGAGTGGTAGTAGTAGGGGTGGCGATGCGAATGAATTTGTCCGGAAAATCACTGACAAGTACGCCGCTCCAGGTTCGCTGCGCAGGAACGGTTCCATATCCTCCTACAGCCGCTCAGTGACTGTCAAGGAGACGCTCCCTTCCTCCCCTCCACCCTCCATCACCATCTCCCCTGCTGTCGTTACCCAGTGCTTCCCTTTTCCTCCCATCAACGGGGGGTTATCCACGTCAGACATCGCCTCCACTGCCACCACCCCTACCACCAACGGTGTTGGTCCCTACACTTCTATGAACGGCGGCCACTCTACGGGAGCCATCGACTCATCGGAGGGTTCACACAGTAACAGCGGCACCTTGGTTCGGAACTCCGTCACCAGGCACAGCTGTAGCAGTAGGAACAGCGGGGTGAACAACTTCTCCGGCGTGAGTCTTATCGGACCGTCAAGGAAGACGAACACTGAAGGCCGACTGAGCAGCAGCAGCGACGCCCTCAGCCCTCGCTACAGCTCGTCCTTGCACAGCAACAGCGCGAGCGAACTGTTCAACGACAACGTACTGATGAGGAACGGCAGTAGTCGTCGGGGGGTCTCGCCCCTCTTGGTGTCGGCCTTTTCCAACGGTTCTTCGGAGCTGTCCGACGCTTTCTCTAGCCCGGCCCCGACAGTAGAAGGCAGTGTCCGGAGTGTTCGGAGCGTCCGAAGCAGCGGTGGGTCCGTGGTAAGTGGACCGATAACAGGAGGATCGGGGACTCTGCGCAGGACGTATGAGAGTGTCAGCGGTATCTCCGTCAGCAGCCTGGGTGACGGCGTCTCGGCGCAGGACATCCATCAGGTGGAGATGTTCTACAGGTCGCACAAGGCCGAGGTCATTGTATGCCACTCCCTCGCAAACTTCTACATCGGTGCCGCGGCTGCAAACGACACCACTCCCTCTTCGGCTGCCTCAACGCCTAAACCAATCCCAAAGAACCCCAAGGACAAGAAGGGGAAGGGAGAGAAAGGAGGGGGGAAGGACCAAGGCAAAGACAAGCCCAAGGCTGCAGTAGAGAAGGAGCCACCACTACCAGTAGGTGACCAGTCCTCGATCCCAGCCAGCGGCTGCGAGTCCTGGGAGTTCGTGACCACGGGTATTCCCCTGTTAGTGCTGGACACTGGGGAGCACCACCGGACACGCTCACTGTCCATCGTGGTGGCGGAGAAAGGCACAGGGTTCGAGCTGTGGCGGGACGTGGTCAGCCACCTCACCAGCTACGCCTGCCCCCACGCCAACTTCCACACTCTCCGCCTCTCGTCCGACACCAAGAAGCTGGGCGGCTTCAGCTTCGACGACAGCAAGGCCGCTGGGGAGTTCGCCAACTCCATGCAGAAGATCTTGGCCGACCCCGACGACGAGCTGTTGATGCTGAGCAAAAAGGGCAAGAAGAAGAAGAAGCGGATGGAGAGCATCAGAAAGAAGCTGAGATACAAGCCGCCCAAGAAGTCGGACATCTCCCAACCTTGCTGCTTCGAGCATGTCACGAAGCTCGAGCAGCCGAAAATTACTGGGATCGCCATGCCCCTCCCTCCCAACAGTTTCCCCCCGGCCCCCAGCGGCTCTGTGTCCAGTCTGTGTGACCTCATGCATGACAGTCTGTCTCTGCCCTTGTCTCGGGCCCGCAGTGCAAGCTCTGGTCTTTCTGACGGCACTTCCACCATGGCTTCCTCTGACCACTGATACATTTTTGGTTATACAAGTGGATTGTGTAATATGTGCTGGTATCATGCCAAGGAAGAGGTATACTGCTGTTGGTGTACATATGTACTGGTTTAATGCCGACGAACAAGTCTGTTGCTGGAGATTTATGACAGCAGATTTTGGAACAGGTCTGGGATATTATTGTTGCCGGTTCAATTTCGAGAACAAGACTATGACTGTTGACCAATATCAGCAATCTTGGGCCAACTGTGAATTGTTTTTGCTTCATCCCCGGTCGGACATTCTTGGATTAGTACTTATATTGTGTGTGTTTCATGAGTGTGTCAAGCAAAACGCCAGCTGGACAAGATCACAGAGAAGTGAAGAATATCTCACCCACATTCGAACAGTAATGAAACATTCTTCTCCATTCTCAGTCATTAAAATCCAACTAAAACACCAAAAAACCAAGAACGTTATTGACAAACATGATCTACAGCACTGGACCAAAGCATGAGACTCTTTTAGTATTTGTCCAGAACAAGTATCTGTATGAATACGATGTAGCAGCCTCTATTGAAAGACACAGTAACAAAACATTCGAATACGGACCTACATTAGCACCAGGGCACGACCAACTACTGAAGCGACCAAGAACGCAGGGAGCTGCATATCCTGATGATTATGCAAGACGCAGCGTCATAAGGTACACTTTTGACATAAAGGGATAACGGAAATTAACACGTGTAGAAGGGAATAATTATTATCCAACACAAATTCAGATTCAAGTGTAAGATACGCACTGACTTTTGAAAAAACAGGATTTATTAGAAAATAACACACGTGGAAGGGAATATCATACAACGCAGATTCGGATTCAAGTGTTAGATACGCATTGACTGTTATAGTCACTGGCAAAATCTAGAGCCAGTGAATTCCAGCCTGATTGAAGTACATAATAATATTATGAAGTCGGACACTTGTAGCAAAGCAACTTGTGCTCATTTGCGTACATGTATCATGAGGATGTACTCATACAAACTTGTAGCACAGCAATGCAATGGATTGTGGAACCATGAAACGCAACACTGAAAGTCTACGATCTCATTAAATGTGTCATTTGGTTATACACCACAAGACACAATTTTACCTTGCAGTATATTCGACGCTGGTGGTTTCTCCCGGCCAAACACTCACAGAGTTAAGTTTTCCACGAGAATTGTTTTCCGAAATGTACCGGTTTAATATTTTTTGGCATTACAAGTCACATCCATCTTCAAACCCATAACTATCTCACTGTGTTGAAACCCAAGAGGACAGAACTTAGTAGTGTTACACAATTGAAGCTCCGTCAGTGTGACTCGCTTTTGGTGCTGTCGCATTTCGTTTTCGGCGATGTATCATTGATATGTAGTGAACATCACACCAGTTGTGCATACAAATCTTACTGTGCCGCGATTTGTGCAGACAGTTAAGTGACTGAATGACCAAACATATTTCTGGATTCAACATGTGTGTATCATCGTACATGCGTATACTAAACGATCTGCATGATTTTGTCTTCAGTGTATGTTTCACGGGCTTCAATCTGAAATATAGGCCACGTGACAATTTAAGAACAGAACACAATCTGACTACCTGTAGTTGTCAAATTTAAAAGAAAAAAGTGTTTCAGAAGTTAAGCAAACTACTGGCTTTTACTATGTTCGTGCATAATTTTACTGGACTCGCAAAGCATAACACCATGTGCTGAATTTGACCAAGAAGAAAGAGCTAACACTGTATCGTAACGTGTCGTAATACATACATGTGTCATGACGTGTTGTTTTTGAGGACAGTGATGCTGACAACGGCTGACAAAAGCTTATTTTGACTGAAAATGGTTGTTGGAGTAATGGAGAAAGAACACTGCGCGCTTGTGTCATGACTGGGTGAAATCAGTCTTTTCGTGGAAAGTAGTTGGATTACCTGACTTCTTGTCCGAACTAATAATACTCATACCAGAACTGAGACACGAACAAACAAACTGTGGATGTATGTGCTTCACTCATACCAGAAGACAGGGACAGAGAGACTGATGTGGATTTATGTGTCGCACGTGCTGCGTTTTTTTTCTTCTCTTCCTGGTGGAGGATATTTCGTGTGTGTACAGTGCAGGTCAAATTAGCAATAGACGGGGTGATTTTTTTTCTATTTTCTGTTTGGTTAAAGGCATATGTACGCGCTCCCGTGTTTACAAAGTGTAGTTTGCCCACAATCGATGTCAAACGCACCATAAGACCATATAATGACGATACGTCACCATGCGCGGACCATAATACATGCATTACAGCTTGTTCTAGCCTCTGAAAAAGTGAGGATGTCAACAAAGCCGCGGTGTTCTCTCCCTTGCATCAACGTTACATGTGTTGCCAAATCTATAAATAGGACGATCCAGATCAAAATGAAAATTCAAATATCTCAACATTTAAGGGGTCCTAGACCACAATATTTTGCAGGGAACTTAATTTAGTCTGTCTCCAGCTGTTGGTAAAGCAATTAGCGTGTATATTCATCGAGTTAATATGCCTTTAAGCCAGCTTTTTCACGAAAATAGTAGACTTTGTGTTGTGTATTTTATTGAATTAAATCCATGGACGGATCAACCATGCTGTCCGGGCCACTCCATTGCATAATCATGTTAATTGGCTAGACTTATTTCTGTCTAGTACAATTTCAAAACAAATACAAAGATTTTTTCAAGCTTAGAATAAGCTACCATGGTGATTTTCCAAGCACATACTGTTGAAACGTATATGAGGAAGTCCAAAATTTGATAGCAAGATGACTGCTCAGTCGTCTTTCACGTAAGCATTTCCGGTTTGCACCTTTGTCTTTTGTAAGTTCAGTGCGTGCTTGGATTGATTCAGATGCTAGAGACGATAAAATCACCAGGACGACGCTTGTCCATATACGACCGAAGGACGGTGGAAGGTCACGCGTGCAGTCTGGTTTTTTTTGTCGCTGATGCCACGTGTTGTCAGTAGCGTTCTCAGTGCGATTTTATCTTCTCTAGTAGGTGTGAGAAAATCCAACAGCGCACTCCATTTCACTGGTAGCTTGCTGTTTTACCTGAGTTGCCATCTTTCTACGCCAAACTTGTCCAGAAGTTGTATCCGCGTTTGGTGTCCCGTTTTGTTTAATCTTGGAAACTGACAAACACATTGAATTTTTAACACGTTTAAGTTGTATTTTACTTTCGTATATTGTTACACGCGGGCGTATGCGTTTGTTAAAATGTTTCCCTTTCAAAGAGTGAAGTGCAATTTTCCTATAAAGTGTGATACAAAGATTATGCTACGTTCCATGTGCATAGAACAATTTTTCAAGAAGTGCATCGTTTTCCTTTTGCCTTAAAACCAGATTCTGATCTTGTTTTTATGTAATCTGTAGATGTGTATGTATACATGTATGTAGTGAACATAACGTAGCTGTCTTACCGTTCTCTTTTGCCATTTACTTTTTGAACGGTTTGTAGTGGAAAGTAACACGAGTTTTGAAGCAGTGTGCTTTTTAAAATAACATTCATGATCATGACATAAACATTTCAGTTTTGATATCTACAGATTTAACTCTTTTGTGTTTGATTTATCGATTTCCGGTTGATTTATGTAAGATATGAGTTGAATACTATTGGTTAAAGTTGACTCACTGACGAACGTTCAAAGATAGTGAACATTGGATGTTATTTGTTTTAATGTGTGTGTGTGTGTGTGTGTGTGTGTGTGTGTGTGTGTGTGTGTGTGTGTGTGTGTGTGTGTGTGTGTGTGTGTGTGTGTGTGTGTGTTCGTGTGTGTATGTGTGTGTGTGTGTGTGTGTGTATGTGTGTGTGTGTGTGTAAATATATGTGTGTGTGTGTGTGTGTGTGTGTGTGTGTGTGTGCGTGTGTGTGTGTGTGTGCACACGCCCGTGCAAGTTTAGTTGACTGAGTTTATTGTTAAGCATATTATTGGTGAATGTTGACAATGTTATATACATGCTGTATCACTTTCATTATTTTAATTGATGTGCTCAGTTCCTGTATGCTTTGTAGCAAACGTTTTGCCCTTTGCTTTGCCTAGTCATTAGTTTTACGCTGCTTTGCTGATATTATAACGCATACTTGTGTAAATGAAGCTTATCTCATGTCAAGTGAGCGAAGTCATTATTAACATCTTGAGTGTGTGTATGTGTACCACGTGTGTGTGTGTGTGTGTGTGTGTGTGTGTGTGTGTGTGTGTGTGTGTGTGTGTGTGTGTGTGTGTGTGTGTGTGTGTGTGTGTGTGTGTGTGTGTAAGCACCAACAAAGAGAGAGAGCGAGAGAGAAACAGTGTTGTCCTGAACTGAACAAAGAAATTGTTTCCTGGCTTTAAACAAGGGAACTGGTATGCTTGTGTAGGATTCGTTCTTCCAGCTTACTTGTTTCGAAAAGAAGAGATATAAGTGTGACATGAACCTTCAACAGTGAGACAACAATACTTGTTTATTGTGTTCACACCTTACGCCATCTTGCTTCCAATCCACCGCATTGTACAAACTAGCAGAGCCACTGAAAGGAGAGAAGTACTAACAAAAATAACGTTTCTGAAATAGCTTTACACACACAAGCGCTCGCAAAAACAACAATAACAACAACAAAAAACACGCACACACACACACACACACACACACACACACATACACACACACACACACACACACACACACACACACACACACACACACACAAACACATACATACACACACAACCCATTCACTATTACAAAGGAAACCAGCATTGAAAGAAAATAAATAGCCTTTAACCCTTTCGCTGCCAATCAAAACTTCCTGACTGCCAGGGAATATTGGAGTTCGGGGTGTAATAATTCACAAAAAATTCTAGCTCCAAACTGGCAGTAGGTAGGAAAGTAAAACCTATGTTATTTTTAAAGGAAATTCAACCAAGAATCTGTTTTTAGTATCTAATCATGGAAATAATGCACAAGTGCAGGACGGGTATACCCGTCCTAAGGCAGTCAAGGGGTTAATAGCTTGACTAGGTCTGACACGGTCAGTGAAACTGTTTTCTCGAGAAGGAGTGCCTTTAACTGACACAGTTCACTGTGAGAGAGAGTGACACAGTCTTTTTGTTTGTTTGTTTGCTTAACGCACAGCCGAACACGAAGGGCCATATCAGGGCGGTGCTGCTTTGAAATTTAACGTGCGCCACGTACACACAAGACAGAAGTCGCAGCACAGGCTTCGTGTCTCACCCAGTCACATTATTCTGACACTGGACCAACCAGTCCTAGCACTAACCCCATAATGCCAGACGCCAGGCGGAGCAGTATCTAGATTGCCAATTTTAAAGTCTTAGGTATGACCCGGCCGGGGTTCGAACCCACGACCTCCCGATCACGGGGCGGACGCCTAGCCTTACCACTAGGCCAACCGTGCCGGTTAGTGACACAGTCACTGAAAGAAACAAGAACAATACGTTGAAAAGGTCCACTAACTTATTTTACTTCGAAAAGGTTCGGTAAGTCCAACATTGAATTGTTAGAGGGTAGACTTTGCGACCTGAACTGAATTAGCCAGAGAAGTGTTTATTCAAAAGCTGTTTTTTTTCTTCTAAAAATGGGGCTTTTTCTGCGTAACATTTATTGTGCAATGAAAGAATACTTGTTATTTGTAGGGTATACCCGGTAGGGCGGTGTCATGTTACTTTCATGTTAAATTTCTGTAACAACTGTCTCATCTTTATTTTTTTTAAATGTACATGGAAAGGTTTAAAAAACACATTCTTTTTACAATTGAAAAACAACCCGTTTTCATGCTTTAACTTTGGAAAGTTGAATTTGACGTGAGAAATGTTCAGTTTCAACAATGTTTGGTCATCTGACCCATGGCCCACAGAGTGTTTCCTTTCTTATTGCTGGGGGAACTTCTTGTTTAAAGTGTCAAGATGTTGACCTTGAATAAGTTAATTGTACATAAAATTAACGAATGTTACAAAATCCGAAAGCGGTCAGAGGTACTAGGTATGACCCCCACCCCCCTCCCCCTCCCACACCCCTCCTCGAAGGGCCGATGAATATTAAAAACAAAATCCTACGCACGGTTAAGTATTGCATTCTCTGACCACAAGTGGTCATTATTGACCAGGCTTGTGGAAATAATCGTTTCAGGAGGAACGTTTAATCTTTTTCCAAGGAAATTTGTTCAATACACATGTTTTGTGCACTAAATGCTTTTACCTCGGAGGAAAACGTGTTTGTGTGTGTTTGGCTGCTGGCTCGGACTATTCCTGCTGTGCTTAGTTCTCAATAAAAACATCTTGCTTGCGTCACTTCCTCTTGTTGTGCCGTGTGTGTTTGTTCAGCCAAATAAGAACCGAGTGGATTTGCGAATGATTACGCGTGGTGGTGGTGTGTTGATGGTTTTGGATACACTTTATGTATAATGTGTGATGTTTTTGTGTGCCAGCTTGAAGTGTGTGTGTGTGTGTGTGTGTGTGTGTGTGTGTGTGTGTGTGTGTGTGTGTGTGTGTGTTAGTGTGAGTGTGAGTGCGTCAGTGTGTGTGTGTGTGTGTGTTTTAGTGTTAATGTGTGTGTGTGTGTGTGTGTGTGTGTTGTGTGTGTGTGTGTGTGTGTGTGTGTGTGTTTTGCACAGCCTAATTACATTAGTTCACCCGTGACGTGTTGCTGTGTACCAAATTCGCTGTGGATTTTTTTTCTGTTGCTGGAAAAAGATCAGTTACAAATCCAGGCGCACGTTTGGAATGTTAACCGTTTGGTGAGACAGATCAGGCCGTCAGTTATTAGTCAGCCGTCAGTCACGTAGTTACATCATAACGACGATTCATGATGGTTAAATTGTTATTGGCAATTGCTCATCTCATTAATTGTATATCCCTATTTTTTCTCTCGGATAAATAGCCTTAATTAGGATTCTGTATGAGAATATATGCTGCTCGAAAGTACAACTAAGTAATGCAACATTTTTCTCAGGCAAATTAAGCGTCAGACATACACACGGCAAATATAAAAAGACTAAGGCGCACGCAGGATGTCAAAAGCTTATGAACGGAGCTAAGGAGATTAAAACAAAAACCACTCGCACACACACACACACTCTGTGACACACAAACACCCACACACACTATAACATAACACACACTAACACTTATATTATTACACAGAAACACAAACCGACACACACACACACACACACACACACACACACACACACACACACACACACACACACACACACACACACACTAACACTCACACACACACTCACACACACACACACACACACACGGTACATTTCTCATTCGCATCACACACAAACAGAGAGAGGGGGGGGGGAGAGCGTCACGTCACATAACTCAAAATTATACACCGTCGACTGCAACCAATGCTCAGACACCTCTTGTTAACTTAATTCACTGGTAATTTTTGTTGACTGAAATTTGATTCAAGCCTCACACATTTCATGATCACCTCCAATCAGTTTCGCCTCAACCCGAACAGGCCTTTTAAGAAATCAAATTACTGGGCGAAAAATAAGAGCAAGCGTGCGTAACTGACAGAAAGCACAACACCCTTTTTTAGCTGGTGTGGAGGAATTAGGTTAGTCGGGTGAAAGAATTTGATCATAATTTCTTTTCCTTTTCCTTTTTACCCTGTCCCCCCCCCCCCCCCCCAAATAACTATCGCTCCAATGCCTTGCCCCCATGCCATGAAACTTCATAGATTGTTTTCATGTTATCTTCGGACATGGGTCAACTTTATACGCAGACTCAGAGCCGGTATCCACGTCTCGTCCCCGTGTCATCACTGTGTCACGTTAAAGACCTCGTTCATTTTGTCAGAAGTGGAGTTGGCTGCATGATTGCACCTAGACGCGCACACACCTCGGTAGCGTCACTCTACCGCTGCTAGATGTCCACTGTGAGGAAGCGATCCGCATTTCCTTGCGATGGGACGATAAAGTTATGAACATGAAAATGATAAAAAGCACTGTGAAACTAAAGCTTGATTCTGACATTGGTCACATTGGACCATGTCAGATTTACGAATCAAGAACGTTTGAAAAAATAAAAATAAATACCTTCCTTCCCTTGTAAAACAACTTGTACACAATTACGGTTCAAGAAATCAAATTACTGAGACTGCAGAAAAGAGAGCAAACGTGCAAACTGAGAGAAAGAACAAGACTGTTCTTCAGCTGGTGTGGAGAATTAGGTTAGTCGAGAGAGAGAACTTCATCGCAATTTCTGTTCTTCGTCCTCTGTTCTATCTCTCACATAATTCCAATGCGCATGCTTGAACGCCTTGCTGCAAAACGTTCATAGTGGTTTTGACTTTACCTCCCAAATCAAATCAAAGGTGATTTTCGAGGAGGTTTACAAGCAAGTAAATCCTCTTTGAATTGTATGACCAGCTTTTCAAGTTCGGGGATACACTTTGGCTTTGCAGAGCTGATCGAATTCTGAACTTTATATTTGAGACATAAATTATTTGGAAATGAAGCACAAGTGAGCATCGACGGTAATTGGCAGATGTATCTACGTTACCAAAGTTATTTTGGTTATTAATTTACGAAAACCAAAGAAAAAGTTGATATTCTCCAGTTGTTGCTTTCATTGCATTCAGTCAAAAGAGATGATCATACAATTTAAGTAAGTCTTTTCTATATTGTTGCGAGAAAGAGAGAATACTAAAATAGCGTGGGTTACGATGTCCATGTCCCAATTTGGATTCCCAATATTGTGCGGATGTATTGTAGATGTGCACACACGCATTAATACATAACGTGACACTCCCTCGTCATTTACAACCAGCACGTGCATCCATTCCGTCAATCGTTGGATCTGTCACGACAAAGCTAAAACAAAGTAGAGCTAAACTGTTGTCCAGTCAGCTATATTTATCCTGACATCACAGGAAAGCAAAAGCAGATGCTTCAGTCAGTGCATGTCTAGCCAGGGATTTGCCAATACTCGTCCGGGAAAATGTCAGTGGAGCGAAAGCAGGAGGCATTGATGAATATTTGATGAACCCATGACGACTTTTTACATTTAGTCAAGTTTTGACTAAAGCGTAGAGCGATTCAGACTAAACTACTGGACCGATCTTTATGAAATTTGACATGAGAGTTCCTGGGTATGAAATCCCCGAACGTTTTTTTCATTTTTTGGATAAATGTCTTTGATGACGTCATATCCGGCTTTTCGTGAAAGTTGAGGCGGCACTGTCACGCCCTCATTTTTCAACCAAATTGGTTGAAATTTTGGTCACGTAATCTTCGACAAAGCCCGAATTTCGGTATTGCATTTCAGCTTGGTGGCTTAAAAATTAATTAATGACTTTGGTCATTAAAAATCTGAAAATTGTAAAAAAAAAATAAAAATTTATAAAACGATCCAAATTTACGTTCATCTTATTCTCCATCATTTTCTGATTCCAAAAACATATAAATATGTTATATTTGGATTAAAAACAAGCCCTGAAAATTAAATATATAAAAATTATTATCAAAATTAAATTGTCGAAATCAATTTAAAAACACTTTCATCTTATTCCTTGTCGGTTCCTGATTCCAAAAACATATAGATATGATATGTTTGGATTAAAAACACGCTCAGAAAGTTAAAACAAAGAGAGGTACAGAAAAGCGTGCTATCCTTCTTAGCGCAACTACTACCCCGCTCTTCTTGTCAATTTCACTGCCTTTGCCATGAGCGGTGGACTGACGATGCTACGAGTATACGGTCTTGCTGAAAAATGGCATTGCGTTCAGTTTCATTCTGTGTGTTCGACAGCTACTTGACTAAATGTTGTGTTTTCGCCTTACGCGACTTGTTATACTTCTGATGGCATTAGAGAAATATTGAGTGGGCCCTGCTTCAGCGGGGTCCTGGATAGTCACATCGGTTGAAGATACGTTCAACTGCTTAAAGGCACAGTAAGCCTCCCGTAAACCATCACAGATACGGTCAGGCTTTTACACACAGTACAAACACCCTTTCATTTAAACACTCACCGATTGAGAACATCCTAGGTGCCCTCCGTAAAGAGCGAACAATTTTCAAAGAATTTATTTTTGCGTGGTTTATCTTACCCCTGAGCCATCGTGAACCCGTGTGATCCAGTTTCCCTTTTTCACAATGTAGTCGTCAGTTAGTCATTTGAATGCGACTCGATGTGAGCTTACCTACAATAGCACGTTTTTATGCACGAAACAAACGGCTGTGGTTCACAAGAACTCTAGCGATGGCTTTTGACTGTTGAGAGGAACGGCGATATGCATAAACCGTCGTCTGCTACGACCCTTGCGTGACCCTGCTTCCGGGCTTTTCTTTTTTCAAACTGTCACAACTTCGAATTGCACTGATCTTGTCTTAATGAAAAAAAGAATTTTTTTATGATTAAAGAATATTTGTGTAACAAGCTGTCAATTTATTATTTAGATTTTAAAAGTTAGGTCTAGCGCAAAAACGCACCACGGTCCAAAAACATTCTGATAATCATCGATCCACGGCTATCGCCAGTTTAAGGGAAGTAACTCATTTTTGACCTGAGTTCAGGATGGGTCCAAAAAGTGTTCGAGACAATCTGCAAAATTAATTCTTTAAAAATTGCTCGCTCTTTACGTAGGGCACCTAGGATGTTCCCGTTTAGTGAGCGTTCAAATGGAAGGGTGTTTGTACTGTGTGTAAAAGCCTGACAGTATCTGTGATGGTTTACGGGAGGCTTACTGTCCGGGCGTGATTTCCGGTATTGAATATTCATAACAGCCGTCCAGCACCAAAACGAGGCGCCATTGTTGTAGAGGAGCAAGTCCACGAAAATAAATTCTCACGCTCGACAGAAAGCAGCCAGGATGTTCCCGTTCGGTGAGCGTTCAAATGGAAGTATGCTTGTACTGTATGTAGACGCTCGGGGAGCTCTGTGATGGTTTACGGGAGGCTTACTGTGCCTTCAGAGGTCGAGAATTTTCGAAGCGGTAGGTTTGTATTATATATACTGATCTTTTTGGGCATTGCAACGTTTTCAAATGAAGCCACGTTTCGGAACATGTTACTGATCATGCCCAAAACCACCAAGGCCCAGAGCATTCAGATTTATGTCACCATTTTTTGTAATAAGGTGTTTCAAGTGTACATACGTTATTTACATAAAGGCGATGCAAAAAAAACCCCAAAAAAACCGGTACAATGCATTTAAAAGCTTATTACTATTATTACGGTCCACTAATTTAAACCAAAAACTGAACATTCTATTTTTAACTTGAACATCAAAGAGTTGACTATTTGCGCCTCGATATTTGATTTATGTTCTTACGTTTTATGTTGTATAATATTATTGTAGGCCTAATGCTGTGATACACCACACCTGAGTTTCTCTTTTTTGAGATAATAAAGTGTTCTATGTCTATGTCTATGTCTATGTCTAAGAGGTCAGTATAGGATTAAATATCTACTAGGTCACGTCACACATTCCTCCGTCTCTCAAAGCGTCTCCTTCACTGGGGGATAGTGCAATGTACAGTCACAACAACAGGTGCAAGTGTGTGTATTATTACTAACGAGCTAGGCAGGAAAAAGTTTGGGTGAAATTTTAAAGAAAACATATGCTTATTTGACATTTTACATTCAACTACATTCAGGGGCAGCATGCAGCCACATAAATGAAGACAGTGCCAAGCAATACGCAGAATATACGCTAATTGCAGATATAATGTAACTTCCACTCATACGACATTTTTTGTGAAACGCGTCAACAGTAGCTCTCGCATTTTGAAGATATTGTTCTTAAAGACACAGTAAGCCTCCCGTAAACCATCACAGAGCTCCCCGAGCGTCTATATACAGTACAAGCATACTTCCATTTGAACGCTCACCGAACGGGAACATCCTGGCTGCTTTCTGTCGAGCCGGTGAGAAATTTTCAAAGAAATTATTTTCGTGGACTTGGTGCTCTACAACAATGGCGCCTCGTTTTGGTGCTGGACGGCTGTTATGAATATTCAACTTACTGGAAATCACACCCGGACAGTAAGCCTCCCGTAAACCATCACAGATACTGTCAGGCTTTTACACACAGTACAAACACCCTTCCATTTGAACGCTCACCAAACGGGAACATCCTGGGTGCCCTACGTAAAGAGCGAGCATATTTTAAAGAATTAATTTTGCAGATTGTCAAAAATGAGTTACTTCCCTTCGGGTCTCATTCTATCGGTGTAAACTGGCGATAGCCGTGGATCGATGATTATCAGAATGTTTTTGGACCGTGGTGCGTTTTTGCGCTAGACCTAACTTTTAAAATCTAAATAATAAATTGACAGCTTGTTACACAAACATTCTTTAATCATAAAAGAATTCTTTTTTCATCAAGACAAGATCAGTACAATTCGAAGTTTTAAAAGTTTGAAAAAAGAAAAGCCCGGAAGCAGGGTCACGCAAGGGTCGTAGCAGACGACGGTTTATGCATATCGCCGTTCCTCTCAACAGTGAAAATTAGCCATCGCTAGAGTTCTTGTGAACCACACCCGTTTGTTTCGTGCATAAAAACGTGCTATTGTAGATAAGCTCACATCGAGTCGCATTCAAATGACTAACTGACGACTACATTGTGAAAAAGGGAAACTGGATCACACGGGTTCACGATGGCTCAGGGGTAAGATAAACCACGCAAAAATAAATTCTTTGAAAATTGTTCGCTCTTTACGGAGGGCACCTTGGATGTTCTCAATCAGTGAGTGTTTAAATGAAAGGGTGTTTTTACTGTGTGTAAAAGCCTGACCGTATCTGTGATGGTTTACGGGAGGCTTACTGTGCTTCTAAGGTGGCTTACTCCAGTTTTTAACTAATAAATGAATGCAGATTCCAGACCTAAAATCAAAATAACGATTTTACAAACTTCATTTTTCGAAAAAAGTTGGACCCATTTGGCGCCATATTTTTAAAACGACCCACATCATGTTTCAACAGAGTAGAATCTTGTTTTAACCAAGTGGGTGTGTGGTCACGGTCAGTATAGTATTCGAAGGACGAAAGTAGCAACTTGCATCCCACTGATGTCTTTTCCCTAGGGAAATAGCTTAATGAATCTGGTTTCCCCCGGGGCAGCTGTTTTAAAAGATAAAACAGAATAGAGATGAGGGGTGATGCTGTTCTGGGACCTTGGACATTCGGAATGTTTATTTGCAGCACTGGGTGTGTGTTGCACAATGCAGTGTACGAGTATTGATTTTTTTCTACAGACTTGCCAATTTGACCACAAAATGTCCGAAGAAAAGATAATGCATGATTGTCAATAACCATTCCATTCTATAGACTGGAGATTTTCAGTTTTTGAATATTTATTTTCGAAGGGAGGGGGGTGGGGGGTGGGGGGGGGGCAGACTGAGATAGACAGGGATCATTGTAACCGCCAATTTTCAGTATTTTGTGATCGAGAAAATTATGAGCGACACAACCGTCGAACGCCGGAGAAGTTGAAGAAGTTAAACCGCCAGTATACATACCGGTTAAAACTGTGTTTGACCGGTTTCTTTCTGATAAATGTAACGCAAGCATTGCCTGCAAGTGTACATTGGTTTGACTGGTTTGGTTTTACCGACTGATCGGGTACTGGAAGAGCCATAATTCGTACTAATCAAGAAATTAATGTTGGTTTTGATAACGGCTAGTAATCAACCCACGCCAAAGGGATTATTTCAGTCTTTGAAGAATATTTAGGAAACGGGCATAAAGGAGGTTTTGGCTTTTGAAACTAGAACAAAATACTGTAAGTTAATCAAAGTATTCTTTATTGTCTAGTTGTGTGAAACAGAATGACCCGAACCCTCGCAGCGCCTACACAGTTCTGATGTGAAAGAATGTTATTGTTCAGATATATGGCCAGGAATCTGTCAGTGTGTCCAAAAAGTGTTACACAAACACCATTTTTTAGACTTGCTTTATCTTATTAATGTTGTTGTGGGTAAGAAAGGAGATGTGGTTTTTAGCAGAATAAAACTGTTTTTATTGGTATGGGCCACCTGGGGCAGTTAAAAACCCGTTATAAACCGTTATTTTCTAATTTTTCACCGATCTTTATGAAATGTTGTGGTTAGGTTGGTTGTCCCTAACTGAATTTCAACAAGAATAAAAAGTTGATTTTTGGCAGTTAAAAAACCGTTAAATCCCGTTTTTTCACCAATCTTTATGAAATTTTGTGAGTAGGTCCGTTGTCCATAACTGAGTTTCAATACGTACTTTTCAGAAGAAAAACAAGCTTTTGTCAGTTATAAACCGTTATTTTCTAATTTTTCACCGATCTTTATGAAATGTTGTGAATTTCAACAAGAATAAAAAGTAAAATTTTGGCAGTTAAAAAAACGTTAAATCCCGTTTTTTCAGGAATCTGTCAGTGTGTCCAAAAAGTGTTACACAAACACCATTTTTTAGACTTGCTTTATCTTATTAATGTTGTTGTGGGTAAGAAAGGAGATGTGGTTTTTAGCAGAATAAAACTGTTTTTATTGGTATGGGCCACCTGGGGGGGGGGGGGGGGGGGGGGTCAGTATAGATTTTTCCAAAAAAATGTGATTTTGGGGTTCTTGCAATAATGGGTAGATAAAACATTGTATAGTATTGTGGTGGAAGAAATTTCACCAAATCATTAAACTGTTAAAATGACAGTTTAACCGCCAAAAAACACTCTGCTCCTTGTTTCTTGGTCCCTAATCGTCGGATTTACACCAACATTGGCACAGTGATCCATTGTCCCTAACTGATCTCCAATACAAACTTTTCAAAAAGAAAAAGTTAATTATTGGCAGTTAAAAAAAACTTTATAAACCGTTATTTTCTAATTTTTCACCGATCTTTATGAAATGTTGTGGTTAGGTTGGTTGTCCCTAACTGAATTTCAACAAGAATAAAAAGTAAAATTTTGGCAGTTAAGAAAACGTTAAATCCCGTAAGATCTACTTTATTCATAGGTTTGTGTGTGTTCGTTTGTAAGAGCAGTACACTAGTGAGTGATAATAGCATGACGTTAGGCTTTTTGAGCTAGCATCGTGGCTTACGCGCTTAGGACGAGGATGTTAATGACAAAACCAGGAAATCCCAACAAAGTGTCTGTGCATCAGTCATTCCTGTCCCTTTTCTAAGTTACACACACACACACACACACACACACACACACACACACACACACACACACACACACACACACACACACACACGCACGCACGCACGCACACACACACACTGAAAAAACATATGCAAGCATCAACATTTCAACGAGACAAACCCAATGCTGGTGTGTCGAAGGAGACAGCCACAGCGGGCTTGTTCGAATCAAAGTATCACACCATATCTTCAGCGTATTACCAATACCTGTCCCAATATAGACCAGTTGGTCTAAGAGGACGTTAAACCCTAATAGTCAGTCAGTCTCTCTCTCTCTCTCTCTCTCTCTCTCTCTCTCTCTCTCTCTCTCTCTCTCTCTCTCTCTATTCCTGTCACCGCCCTCAATCTGTGCCTTGTACAATGATCTGGTAATTTTATTTAAGTTTATTTTATTTAATTAATTTTATTTAAGTTTTTACCTTGTGTTTTGTGTTGAAAAATAAATACATACTCCAGAATTGACAAAAAGTGTCTTGTACATTTTACGTGTTCTTTGTAAAATATTGCCCCAGCCCCTCCACCTGTGAAGAAAGGACACCTGTCTAATAGGGACACCATTACCATACCCCAAGGGTGTCCTTTAGAGACAGGTTTTTACTGTACTGCCGAACAACACTTTTCTTCCAAGTTCCATTGTGACGAAACACTTGCCTGGAATTGTACACTTAAATACCTGCCCACAGATAAAATGGAGCCACAACCCCAAACCAAATATAATATCCCATCTAAAAAAAAAAGTCACATCCCCAAACGCAAGATAATTAACCCTAACTGCCGGATGCAAATTGAAACACATTTTTTTCATTAGTTTTAATTATATTTTGCCTGAGGAAAACAAAACAGCCTGAAATGGACTGGGTGGTCGAGTGGTAACGCACTTGCGCTCGGAAGCGAGAGGTTGCGAGTTCGAACCTGGGTCAGGGCGTTAGCAATTTTCTCCCCCCTTTCCTAACCTAGGTGGTGGGTTCAAGTGCTAGTCTTTCGGATGAGACGAACTACCGAGGTCCCTTCGTGTACACTACATTGGGGTGTGCACGTTAAAGATCCCATGATTGACAAAAGGGTCTTTCCTGGCAAAATTGTATAGGCATAGATAAAAAATGTCCACCAAATACCCGTTTGACTTGGAATGATAGGCCGCGAAAAGTAAATATTCGCCGTAATGGCTTGAGGTTTACTGGCTGATGTGAATGCGTTATATATTGTGTGTAAAAAATGTCTGTTTGTCTGTAAAAACAATTCAATTTCAAACAGCAGAAATTAATATGTAAAGCGCGGAGAGCAACGGTTAATTGTGGTTCGCGCTATATAAGCTCTCATGATAATAATAATAATAATAACAAGTCGCGTAAGGCGAAAATACAACATTTAGTCAAGTAGCTGTCGAACTTACAGAATGAAACTGAACGCAATGCAATTTTTCAGCAAGACCGTATACTCGTAGCATCGTCAGTCCACCGCTCATGCTCGTGGCAAAGGCAGTGAATTTGACAAGAAGAGCGGTTTAGTAGTTGCGCTGAGAAAGATAGCACGCTTTTCTATACCTCTCTTCGTTTTAACTTTCTGAGCGTGTTTTAATCGAAACATATCATATCTATATGTTTTTGGAATCAGGAACCGACAAGGAATAAAATGAAAGTGTTTTTAAATTGATTTCGAAAATTTAATTTTGATAATAATTTTTATATTTTTAATTTTCAGAGCTTGTTTTTAATCCAAATATAACATATTTATATGTTTTTGGAATCAGAAAATGATGGAGAATAAGATAAACGTAAATTTGGATCGTTTTATATATATATTTTTTTTTACAATTTTCAGATTTTTAATGACCAAAGTCATTAATTAATTTGTAAGCCACCACGCTGAAATGCAATACCGAAGTCCGGGCTTCGTCGAAGACTACTTGACCAAAATTTCAACCAATTTGGTTGAAAAATGAGAGCGTGACAGTGCCGCCTCAACTTTCACGAAAAGCCGGATATGACGTCATCAAAGACATGTATCGAAAAAACGAAAAAACACTTCACTCTCATGTAAAGTGTCATAAAGATCGGTCCAGTAGTTTGGTCTGAATCGCTCTACACGCACGCACGCACGCACACACACACCCACACACACACACACATACACCACGACCCTCTTTTCGATTCCCCCTCTATGTTAAAACATTTAGTCAAAACTTGACTAAATGTAAAAATTAGATAGCATGACTAACCTACCTCCCTAAGAATATTTGCAATTGCCAATGAGCTTTGATCATATAAACTAAGAATGTCACAGACCTATGGGTAACCAAGCACCACTAACACCTACACAAAACCACCACCCCCCCCAAAAAAAAATAAAAAAATTCAACAACATTCGATTTTCGACTGAATCATTCAGGTACGAATACTTTTTCCTTTCAAACATTGTTTTTATCATGTTTCGTAAGAAATCACTCGATTTATAGCAGTTTCATTCTCAAAAGTGATGTACGTTACTATTTGGATGACGACCATGCACACTTTACCCGTGGGGCTGGGCTCGTCCATCTCGCACGTAGGTGTGAAAGTCCTGTTGTCATTGATAGATCATATGCAAATGACCAAGGGAGACTAGTTAGGTCACGCTTGTCACAACATCTCGGCAAAACGAGAACGTTTTATTTTGGTTATAAGTAATTTTTCTTTACACAAAATCAACAAATCGTGTCGATTTTCACGAATCACAGACAAAGCATGCATTGCAAGCAATTTTTTAAATATTATTTTAGACTTAGTAGACTGTGTGAACCTCGAAATCGATCTTTGGCGGCCATCTTACATTTACCGCGGACTGTACGACCGTTTGACTGACCGATACCGAATTTACACAAGGATAATAACGTACATCTCGCATCACTTTTCCAAGCGAAATGAACGAAGTTGGCAGCTCCGTCGAGCTCATTTTTGGTCTCATTAAACACTGCATTCATTTCCTGTCTGGTTTGTATGAAGGATTTACCGGTCGCGCACGTGTTCGGAGTACAGTTCTTACAAAAGTGAAAGCACCCAAAATCGCGTAACGCTTTTTTCTCCAGAATGACTAGGTAAGGTTGGAATCACAAGTCCGTTATTCATTGCTTACGGCATAAATTTGCCACCATGTTATACCAAAACGTTCGTCCATTCATCCTCTTTCATCCAACACAAAAATGTTCTTTGCAAAAAAAGTTTATTAGAAGCAGGAGCCTGCCAAATAATTCAAGCGGGCTCTTTCCTTCTTTCGACGCCATGACAGATTCTTGGCCATATACGTCTTTGAAACCATGTCGCAATGCGCATGTTCAATGAAACCGGTGAAAGGCCTCGCTGCTAGTTTCTTTACATCCCTCAGCTAAGAATTAATCCCATTCTATAAAAACGCATTGAGATTCACGTGCTACAATCCTCCTGGGATTATATGCATTGCACAATGCAGTTCGCAGCTAAGAAATCGGTCAACGCGGAATAGAGAGAGCAAGAGATGGGAGGTGAGGAGAAAGTGATAGAGAGAGAGGGAGGGGGGGAGAGAGGGAGAGCGAGGGAGATAGAAGGAGAGAGAGAGAGAGAGAGCGAGAGAGAGAGAGAGAGAGAGAGAGAGAGAGAGAGAGAGAGAGAGAGGGGTCAATGTCCTACTCTTGCCATTCATTAATCTACGTATTTTCAACCGAATTCAGCAAATAATTCAGTCGACACACGCGCGCACGCATATACTTTTTAAAACTGCACTTTTTCAACCACACCGAACACACATCTGTAATGGCGCTCCTTACTCAGCTATGGCCGCGGCAGCTTGAATAATGTAGGCTAACACCATTTGCAGCCCGATTTTTCTCTGGACGATCCCAGCAGCGTTTCCTAACGACCACGCACACAAATAACAACGTTAACCCACAACCCCTACGCACTGCTGAACTGGATGGATGGATGGAGTCAGTCAGCCATAAACAGCTGCGAACGATTTTTGTTCTTCCGCTGACGAAGCAGAAATATCGATCGATTTTATAGTGCAGATAGGGCGCATTCTTTCTTCAACAGGTTGCAATATATGTGACCGTGTGTAGGGTCAAAGGGACCCGTGTAAGTCGCACAACACATTTTCGAGTTGCGTGTTAAAAACCGGAGGCATGTGCAAATTTGACTGCTTTTTTTTTGCAAAGTGACAAATACTGATCAGCTAGGTTTCAAGGTTTTCAAGGTTTTATTTTCGGCTTTAGGCTCATACACAATTAAGTCACACACGCAATGGGAGTGCACGTAGGCACAGCAAACAGTGAACTTAATTAAACAACAAAAGAAACACAGAACACACTAACAAACAGAAACCACATCTTCAACAACTAGAGCTCTTATCTACAGGAATAGCCTCCTAGGGCCTTTATACACGTGTACACTCTGTAGGCCTTGCGCATCGTTTCTGTAAACTCCGTATTTCTGAGTTAAATTTCCACAACCGTGTGTGAGCCCCTTTGAGTTTAGAAGCTTGAAATGTCCAAAGCTAAAAAAAATAAAATTATTTGTCTGTTATTTGTTTTGTTACTCAGCACCCTTTGCTCTAGTTTTTGACAATAACAACTATTTCTTTCTCTCTCAAAAATTCAGATACAGTATATAACCTTTATTCTCGTACGATATCACATGTGTCATGTGCCTTATTGCGTGTCTGGAGTTTGGACCCTTTATACATTTAGTCAAGGTTTGACTAAATGTTTTAACGTAGAGGGGGGAATCGAGACGAAGGTGTGGTGTATGTGTGTGTGTGTGTGTGTGTGTGTGTGTGTGTGTGTGTGTGTGTGTGTCTGTCTGTCTGTCTGTGTGTGTGTGTGTAGAGCGATTCAGACTAAACTACTGGACCAATCTTTATGACATTTTACATGAGAGTTCCTGGGAATGATATCCCCGGATTTTTTTTGATTTTTTTCGATAAATGTCTTTGATGACGTCATATCCGACTTTTTGTAAAAGTTGAGGCGGCACTGTCACACCCTCATTTTTCAATCAAATTGATTGAAATTTTGGCCAAGAAATCTTCGACGAAGGCCGGACTTCGGTATTGCATTTCAGCTTGGTGACTTAAAAATTAATTAATGACTTTGGTCATTAAAAGTCTGAAAATTGTAAAAAAAAAATTTTTTTATAAAACGATCCAAATTTACGTTCATCTTCTTCTTTATCATGTTCTGATTCCAAAAACATATAAATATGTTATATTTGGATTAAAAACAAGCTCTGAAAATTAAAAATATAGAAATTATGATTAAAATAAAATTTCCGAAATCGATTTAAAAACAATTTCATCTTATTCCTTGTCGGTTCCTGATTCCAAAAGATATAGATATGATATGTTTGGATTAAAAACACGCCCAGAAACTTAAAATGAAGAGAGGTACAGTAAAGCGTGCTATGAAGCACAGCGCAACCGCTACCGCGCCAAACAGGCTCGTCACTTTCACTGCCTTTTGCACTAGGGGCGGACTACGTTCAGTTTCATTCTGTGAGTTCCACAGCTTGACTAAATGTAGTAATTTCGCCTTACGCGACTTGTTCTCTTTACCGACAAAAAAAACTACAGCGGTCTGTATTGACTTTTGTCAACAGGGTTACAAACTCTTAACATTTCGACAGGGAAAAAAACACCCACATTGAACCGTCCAAAAGAAATTATTGAGGGCGATTTTTTGTTGTTGTGTGTATCCACAATTCAATAAGGAAAGAGCAGCAGAGCGTAACAAATTCTTCTTTTGCATGGCTGATTCCTTTATTGCGTCATGTACATATTCAGGTAAGGCCAAAAAAAAAAAAGGTGTGGTTACGGTAACATAGCCAAAAATAATAGGGTAGGAAGGTAGGCAATCACTTTTTTTTTTTTAACTTTTTTTTCTAATGTGTACAAATTAAACCTACTTGACTGGGAAATAAGTGTGCGACTCGGGCGCTTTCGCTTTCATTGTGTTTTTTGCACTCGTTTTCTTGTTTTTTGTGGTATTTTTTTTTGACAAATGTAATAAAAAGTTATAGGGTCGGCCCCTAAAAATAGGGTAGGTCGGGTTACCGTAACCACACCTATTTTTATTTTAGGCCTAAAGTAGAGCGGGCGCGAGAGGAGGGGTAGGGACAAAGTGCACACACATTGATTTGCATTTGGCTATGGAATGCAACACAGCACCATTTCTTTGGCTTGAATCGAATCGCTTCGAGATTGTCACATGACCGTCTCAGTGTCCTGTTTACAACGTGTCCGTATGTATTTGATTAAATTCTTAGTCGATACTGTCTCCGTTGTCCAAAATGAAATGGGCCAATTGCACTTGAATTGTGATATATTTATTTGGCAATGGTTTGCATTACAGAAGTACACACGATGTAGTGTGTTAGCTTTCCTGTTTGTGCATATGGTTAAGTGTCTTTCGTAGGATAGCAAGCTTACACATTGCAGCAAAACAAAAATTTAACTTTGATCAAATCGAAATTTAATGATTCGTAGCCCGGTAATGTTAAACTGCACAAGCACTAAATGGCAGCAAGTTTGTAAACATCACAATAAGTGACTGCAGGGTTTACTTCAAGGTCAGACCACCGCAATAGGCTTATTATATAGATATAAAGGTAAATGCACGCACATTGAAAAGCAGAAACTGGGTTGCTGACATTTTAATTTCTACGTTTGTGTAACAGTGAGTCATCCCTACAGGAGTCCTTCATGAAATAAAGCTTATCATTTGAAACACTGGCTTTATTTTCTGTAAAACAGATTTGGAATCAGCGAGACGGAACGAAGGCTTCAATCCTGAACAGCGTCGCAACGTGTTTTATTGCAGGTGCCATGCTGAGAATTGACATACAAGTCTACAATTCGACTGACGTGTCACGGTTATCATGTCAAACCTCTCTTCTTGTCGTTCTGACAGTGCTGAAATTGTGTGTCACCAGTGTGCGTGTGTGTGTGTGTGTGTGTGTGTGTGTGTGTGTGTGTGTGAGTGTGTGTGTGTGTGTGTGTGTGTGTGTGTGTGTATGCATGCGCGCGCGCGCGTATGTGTGTGTGTGTGTGTATGCGTGTGGTGTGTGTGTGTGTGTGTATGCGTGTGGTGTGTGTGTGGTGTGTGTGTGTGTGAGTGTGCATGTGTGTGTGTGCGTGTATGTGTGTGTGTCTGTGTGTGTGTGTGTTTGTGTGTGTGTGTGTGTGTGCATGCGCGCGCGCGCGTGTGTGTGTGTGTGTGCGTGTGTGTGTGTACGTGTGCCTGTGTGTGTGTGTCGCGCGCGCGTGTGTGTGTGTGGTGTGTGTCTGTGTGTGTGTGTGATACCTCAGTCGCTTGTGGTTTATGTGCATGAAAAACAAAAGTAAAATGGCATTTAAATATTGAGAGCTTTACTGTCAGTCGCGAAAATACATGCTGAGATGGCCATGCAGACGCACACGGCTGCATACAGTGAGAGACAGGCACATGCACAAAGCAGGATACAGGTACAGACGCACGTATTCACGCTCACACTCTCGCTCGCATGCGCACATGCACACACACACGCGACCGCATTCTCTCCTACCCCTATCCCAGCCCGCACACACCAACACAAACACACATAATAAATTCAGCAGATGACTGACTCGACAATGCATCTTTCCGGTCAGTGAATCCGCGACCGATTTTCTGAAGTTACAAATATATCAGCCGCCAATGCCAAGGCCATAATTTCTGTTCGTGTTTCAGCCACGATGTTTCATACACATCCCTATAGCTAAGATTCGTCGCGATATAACCTTCGTGGTTGAAAACGACGTTAAACACCAAATAAAGAAAGAAAGATAGCTAAGATGATGATCAGTTTGTACCCTAACTAAGATTTTGGTCTTTGTCAACATCTTTTACATGATCCAGTTCTTTTTCTTTATTGTTGTATGCATTTACTAGTCATTGTTTATGTAGTTGTGTGATGCTCAAATCATTGTTATTTCAGTCACAGCTGTGCAGACACCTCAGCTTGCGCTACATGTGACAAGCGCGTGCTGATGACGCCACCTGAGGTACATCAGTGTTAAATCGGGAGATGTCACACACTATTGTGGATGTTTTGCAGCTGTATGCTGACAATTGCATAACGGTTAGACATTTGCTTGTTATATTTTCTCAGACTGGTGTTTGATGTTGAGCTTTGTCTACATCTTTTTTTTATGGCAATGGTTTTACTGGAGTTTCAGGAGCGAACGAGAAGAAGAAGAATGGAGTTTCAAAAGAAATAAGTTACCGGCATTGTAAGCGGTTGTGATGTCTGCCTGTCCACTGTAAAGACCAAAAGGTCGAAGTACAAAATAATGAATGTTTCGTTTCACCAATTTAACGTTCTATTAATTAACCATTCTTGTGTTTTTATTCTTGATCTTGGAACCTTAGCAGTCAATCTGCTTCGTGTTTTATGTATCTTTCTTTGTCTTTTTTGGTTATTATTCCAAGCTCTTTTATTTTGTCTTTAGAACAGACCCCTTCTTTGAGTAAAATGCCAAAAAGACGAAACGCACCTGGCTTCAAGCAATTCCACCAGGATTATTTTTCTCAAGCACTGGTGGACAAACATTTTGAGAAACGATAAGGGGTCTGGTCCAAAAACACACAGGATTCCCCCAGGGGTGAGGTGGTATGTTCCACTTCGCTTGATGGACGGCCAAGTATGTATGGTGTTTGTGAAATCATTTGATCCTATAGAATGGGGCAGTCTTCGTGCAGGTGCTTTATACTTCCTTTGATGAATATTTGATTCTGTGCACCAAAAAATCTGCATTCTGTGTGTCTCTATGTGTCTCTCTTTCTGTATAGTTT
>NC_090247.1:39134203-39152831 GCF_037325665.1 Littorina saxatilis | reverse complement strand
CCCACGAGTACAGACTCATGCACGCGTGCGCACACACAAATACACACACACACACACACACCACACACACACTCACACACACACACGAGTACAGACTCATGCACGCGTGCGCACACACACAAAAATACACACACACACAACACACACACACACACACACACACACACACCACACACACACACAAACAGTAACACTAACACATGTGCACAAAATGAACACAAACACACACACCGCGCGAGAGAGAAAGACTACAGGGAGGCATGACGTCATGATGCATTAATTGACGTCAAAGACTTTCGACCGTGACGTATTCTTCTTACGCGAGCTTTATCCATAGACTTGGAAACTACGGAATTTCTACCCGTCCTAAGCGGCCTTGGGTGGCGTTTGCTCAAAAAATGGGGGCGCCAATTTTACCCACAGTATTTTTGTTAGTATGGTCCCAATTTTTGGTGAACTTCCATCTCCAACTGTGGCCCATTTTCGGGCACAAAGAATCCTTCTTTATCATGTATTATTCGGTATGCACATTTCTCAAATCGATTACAGTATTCACGACTTTTTTCCGTGACCTTTCGGATTTCATGGGGGCTGCCATTTTGTTCTCATCTCCTCAGTGTGTTCCGGTCTGAAACCCCAAAACAATGACGGCCGCCTTTTTCGAAATAACATTTTCAGAGATTGTACACAAAAACAACGCCCGAACGGAAAGACAGAATGTGTCTTTCGCTAGATTGCAAGTCAGGCTTTTCACTTTTCCGATGAAGACAACCGCTGAGAGTGAAGAAACGACGCTGTTCGACTTCAAAATCTCCAGTCGCAGACGACCTTCGCTTTCGCAGTACAGTCTATAGGCAGGTGCAATGTTACTCATTTTGATCAGCTCGTTTACGTATATTTTTTGCAATTAGAATGATTGGAATCAAAGCAGGTACAAGCCAATGCATTTATTTGGCGAAATCAGTACAGCAGTAAGCTAGATTTTTTCCCTTCAGTTTGTTTGCGTGACTGAATTTTGTCTTCAAGAATGTACCACTTGCTTGATTTTGATTGTTTGTTCAGCTCATTGGCACGAAATGCATCTTGCAAAATATCAATTTGTTGAATGAAAACGGAATAAGTGACGTTCTAACATTTATCTGCTTGCAAAAACAATCGCAAGGATAGATCTATCTGCTTCATTGACAGACAGATTTTCATTGAATTTAAAAAGCATGACTCGGTTTGCAGGCTCTCCGATTAGATCTATCTAGTGTTTGTGTTCTTAGATTTATTGGCCATGTGGGCTGTTTACGATCATAACACAGTGTTGGTTTGTGCTGGTGCAATCTGCAGATCAAAGGGGATTGACCACATGGTGATGCAGTGATCAATGCAACTTGTGTTCACCACTCAATGCCTTCTACCAATCTCAATGGCAAAACGAAAGGTACAGTAACATGCTTGTGATTTCACATTATGTAATGTCTCTGGCGATCAACATAGTTTTTAACTCTAGTCTAACTGATCATGCTTATTACTATTAGTATTCAATTACATACGATATATTCTCCGCCCCAGCTCCACCCTCACCCCATAGCACTGCCAATCAGCCTCTACACTACAGTCCAACAACTACACCTCTAAAAGCCCCCCCTAACATATGGTCATAGGGAGTGCTCTAATTGTTCCAGAACATACCCGACCACACTCATACACAGGGTACTGACAAAGGAACTTTTTTTCAGTCTCCATCAGGGCTGTCACCTAATATATGCAGACAGGTGTAACGGACGTTTTAGCAGCCACTGTACCACACATGTCATAAGGTAAATATAGGTATGTTAGTATATTTACAAACTGTTCACTCTGTTGGTTTTTCTTGCAGCATTTATTCAGAAACTCTGTAAATTGTGGCAATTACATATGCAGACGTTCAACTTATTATTGAAGAAATAGAATCAAAATTGGTTTATTAAGTATTTGAATTTTGATCATGTGATCAGAGAAACAGTTTCTTGAACAGCTAAGCTACAAGTGAAGTACAAGGACAACAACATAAACAGGTGACTGGAGACTCAGGCATTGTTTTTTTTTTAAATATGCACAGCAATGTTTACTCAGTACTGGGGGGGGGGGGGTGTGGATTTAAAGTGTTCTTTTGGCTTCCAGAGAGGTGCTACGCCTGTTAAGATGGAAATGAAATAGAATAGTTGATGGTAAGGGTTATCACAAAACAGCAAGGATAATGTTGCATGCCTGTATTTTCAGTTTGAGTTTAAAAAAAAATTAAATACTAGTTTTCTGATTAGCTATAATTCACGTGAGAATATTATAAGATGCTACCTTTTTTAATTTTTTTTTTATAAGATTAGCTCATTGAGTCTGACAGGAACATAATTGAGGAATGCTTATAATTTCTTGGCCAGCTAAAAAAAAATTAAAACCCTTGAAATGAAGTTTACGCAGGTTAGATGTGAGGATATCTTAATTGGGATAATGCATTTACCAGTAATTACAACGAGAGATTTACTTAGAAAAACTGAAGTCATTCATAAACAATAATTATGATTACAATCACAGAGTAAGGGGAAACATGGCCTTTGGTCTGGAACAGTAGCTGGAATGGTCTACTTGTCAAACCTGCCTGAATGTGCTTTTTTATTTTTGTATACCTAGTGTGAACGACGTTTAGGTATTTGCAGACTAATTATTGTATTGCTGTTGTTTGTTTGTGAGTTATGTTATGGTGTGTCCTAAATTGGTCGGAATTTGTTGTGTAACAGTATGTTCTCATTTGTAATTTGTTTCTCCATGACCCCAGAGGAACAGACTTCATATTAAAACCTTGAGACCCTGAAAATACTTGCATACTAAATTTTTTTTTTTTATTGGGGATAGGCAAGCTCTTGAATTCTTCAAGCCTTGAGAAACTTTCCAGTCTGATATACATGTACCAGAAAAAAGTGTGATCCTAACAATAACATGAATACTTAATTCAATATGTGCAGGAGCTACTTCGGCAGACCCATATGGCTAGTATCACAATGCAGGGAAGGTGAGTTCATTGATTTATGTTTTTTCCACCTTTTCTGTGTTTGATGTCAGCCGTGATTACCCAATGAGAACTTCAAAACATGTTGCTGACTTGCGAAAACCCAACCATCACATCTGATGTAGTTGTGTAGCCCATCTAGAGGATAGAACATCTAATTTCGTGATAGCATAGCAATGCTGTGTACCTGACTAAATCTCTGCACATCACAGTGAAGTCTTACTTTATGATCATATGATTCAATACCCCCCCCCCCCCCCCCCCCGACTAAACAACGAAGAGCAGGCACTACACACTCACATAACTACCAACTCCACAATGTCATTTCAGAATCAAGCAATCAGGAGAATGAAAGGATTCACCAGTGCTCCGCCACTCGGTTGGATAGCCATCACTATGCACAACAAAATCCATTATTGAGGGTCTCTTGGTCGTTTCTGAAGCTAGGGCTTGGAAGCTCACATACAAATATTCCTAAGAAAAATCCTTGTCCTTGAGTAAGATTCCCAGTGAATGGGGCCGAAAACAACAAAAATGAATACTATTTTTTTTTTAAATCAAAACATTGTTAAATTTGTTATCTTACTCATTGTGAAAGTCTGACCAAATCTGCGACATTGAGGCAAACAAGTTGGGGTGGGCCTTTAACTAAATACTCTGAAACCAGCAGCTGCTTTAAGTAATTGTATGTGTGTTGTCATTATGTACTGCTTGCACTAAATGCATTTTCTTTATCTCCTCAGAATCGAGCCACCCAGAGAAAGACCATTGACATGCAGGGCGCATAGTAAAACATATAGAATTATGGCGTGCAAGTCGGTCGACAGGTGCCAGCCATTATCATCATAACAAGCAATGCAGATCATAGTTCCTTATGTTTTATGTTGTGCACAAGTCCCTAGATCTGCTTTAATTTTAATGTAGAATTTCATTATCAGATAATTTGAAACATTTTGTTTAATTAAATTGTAAATACGTCCAAGTCAATTTGCAGCATTTTTTCTTTATTGTTCTTCTATATACCCTTAAAACTAACACATAGTAAAAACAAGAAATGTTTGTTCAAGGGAGATCATCTAAAGCTTTTTTTTTTAAATCTGTAAAATTGCATAGTGACATCCTCCAAAAATAAAATGTCTTAAGAATAAAGGTATCTACACGGGTTGTCTACCTATTTCTTATATTTTTTTTAATAAGTTTTATTCAAGGGAGGCAATAAAAAATATTTACAAAAATGTGTCCAATTGTGTGCTTACAAATATTAACATTTCTTGTAGCCCCAAGAAGTGTGTTTTGTCTTGTAACTATTGTGATTTGAGAGCTTTAGCACTGAATGCTTTGCATCCTAGTGTGAATAGCATTGTAAAGCTTGCCTCTTGCTAATTTAGAGCAGTAGAATAGAAAGCAGCCTATTCCACAATCTTCTTTCATATTCTGTGCATACTCCTTGACAAGAGAACCACGAGATTTGTTTTTATTCCGATGTTGCCTTTTCTATTCAATTAAATACTTAAATCCTTCGTGCAACACAAACCTTTTTTGTGTTGGTTTGTTTGTTTATTTCTATATTTTGTAAGTATAGACCGTACTAGAGACCAGTCTTTCACCGCCGTATGATTGATCTGGAAATCTCCGCTAAGCAGTTCAATAACATAATTAGTACATGGCTAAAGCATTTTTGCTACTCCACTCAAAATATGTCTAACTACGCACTCGTACTCTCTCCCTAACATAACACTTGTTCATGCAAAATTGTTTGCGGATCAGTAAAATTTGCGTGAAATATTGAATTGCGAATTTTTTTTAATTTTTGTTGTTGAAAATTACGTAATCTTCAAAATAGATGAGTGTTTACTGAAGCGATAAACTATTTATACAAGTTAATAAGAATGGTTTGTAAGATCAAATACAAACCAGCAATACAACTGCTGTCGATAGATTACCCCCCTTGACTTCTCTGTCTGTTGGGTCAAACTACGCCAGACATTTCTCTTCTAGTGGCTCCATAGCATGAGATACAGGCTCCGAGGCAGAAACTGCTTCGTTCTGAACTTGAATACATCGGTTCCTCTCAGTTACATAGTCTTTTAATTCCTTCTGTCGTTTCAATGCAACAGGTAATCAAGCCTGTGAGTGTTGCATACTGTGTCAAGTTCTGGTGTATTAGCGATCGAAAACTGAGTTTACGAGGTAGTTGCAGAATCGATGTTTGTACGTACCTTTCTGGTCAGTTATCAGCAGATAAAAATTAAAAACAAATGACATGTATGCAACATAAGAGGCTAAAAGGCTAAGAAACTTGATGCCTCATCTGTCTCGGTTGCTAGTCTTCATCGTTCATACTCATAGCATATAGCAATACCATTTGTTGTGTAGAATCAATATGTTATTTTTTTCTGAAATAAAATATTCACGAAGAGGGTTCGATTCTGATCGAGTGAATATATGTGTCAAAAGCTGAATAAAACAATGCGTTTGTCTTTGACTGGTGAAGTAGAGCTGAAGCTTTTTGTGCTGGATGTAAGCTTAGTTGGTTTTATCACACACACACACACACAACCCTGATGTTTGTCAAAAATGTTGCATGTTCCTGCTTCACAAATGCCTGCACAAAAGCACACGGATGTACACGTACCTACCTACATACCCGTGCAAACAATCTACCACTGCAACACCACAGCCCCACACATTTATCCAAAAGTTGTCTGAATATCAATACTGGCAATCTTGGTATTGAACGGGGAACTCTACTTTCATGGCGTATGTGGTCTAGGTTTCGTTTTATACATGCTAAACCACCCTTACAAAATAAAAAGCCACACATCGTGTAAGCTAATCGACTAAGCAAAAACCAGACACGCGAACAAACAAAAAACGAATACTTTGATTTTCAACAAACTTAATAACAGATTTAGGTAAATAATTATGCCATGCAAGGAACATTTCTATTGAATTCGGTCGATGCTTAGATCTAGAAAAACACCAGCTCACTTTATGGGGATTTGAATAGTGCTGTTTCATGAGTTCCAGATCTAGACTGACAAGGTAGTAGAACATTTATTTTTAGCTTGCAAAATTGAACTTGCCCTGCAGTCACCTTAAGTCGAACTGCTTTCCCTGCCACCGGGTGCAGCAGTTTGGCGGGGGGAGGGCCATAGAGTCGGCAAACTGGGAGTGGAACTTGACGAAATGTCACCTAGGGCCTAGTACGATAGCTTCTCTTCGGATTGACGTACAAACAGCGTCAGGGCCGCTTCAAACTTACATACGGATTACGATTCCTATCCCCAGTTTCTCATGTGGTAACCACTGGCTATTTGTCAGATGTGTCATTCTCCCACATTTGAACGATGCTGTAGTGCGAGCCGGTCAAAATGCCGCCCTTTAGTTGTCAAACCACGTTCTCTTTTTCCGCACAAACTGTTTTGCGTTCCGGACCGGAACACACTGAGGAGATGATCATTGACTATTTCTGATTGGACAATGATGCCAACGCCCACATGACCCTAGCTACAATGTCAAGGTCGGAAAGTCGTGAATAGCGTTCACGGGATACCTCCAGCTTCGCTGGGATAACGAAGATCATTTCTCGTGCTGAGGGGAGCTGATTTAGTTAATATCTTTCTTCTTTTTTGGTTACACCTAAATGTTATTAGTTTCAGGTAGGAAGACCTCTATATAAACTGATACAAAAACAAAATTGGTCAAGAATAGCCAAACTGGTTGCAAGGACGTGAGAAACCAAAGACCGACCATGTTTCTTTATTTCTAAGTTGTTATTTTATTTAGATAGAAGAAAGCAGAGTGGATTTTTCGAGACAAATGGCGTTCTTGTTTAGTCTTGCATCTTGATATCTTGCTCTGTGTGGTAGCTCCTTATACCCCCATTCCACACAACCGTTCTAGGTCCCGTTCCCGTACTGACCAAGGACGGCTGCCACAATAATGGAACGCTGCGCAAACGGCCGTTTTTGGCATCTTTGAGCAGCGTCTGACCATAGTGGGAACGGAAGCTAGAACGGATGTGTGGAATGTGGGTATGACAACTCAGTGTGTGAGAGCGCTACCGTTGCGTTACCGTTGTTTTAAGTTCCTTTAACGATCCAAGCGTTCCGTTACCGATGGGTTAAGGTTCCATTACCGTTCATTCTGATCGGGAGGGGAACGGCTAAAATGTTGAACATGCAGCCCAAACTCAACCGTCTCTACCGACCCTACCGTTCAAAGCAGTTCCCTTAACGATCATTTACGTTCCGTTGCGGTTCCCTCCCGTGCCCGCACCGTTCCTTGGTCGGTACGGGAACGGGACCTAGAACGGGTGTGTGGAATGGGGGTATTTGGTTGATGACATCTTGAACACTGACTGGAAAAGTGTGTATATAAACACACACACACACACACACACACACACACACACACACACACACATATATATATATATATATATATTACCCCCCATATATATATATATCAAAACGAGTGTCTACTAGACAGAAAAGTCACACACACACACACACACACACACAAACACAAAGGACAGTCACACTACGTTTTTCTCGTGCATATCAAACCGAGTGACGGACTGACCTAAATCCTTCAAGCAAACAAACACTGGCAGACCCTTGTTGCACTATAGCTTTTGGACAAGCTAAGGCACAAGACACCGGTTTGAAGAAATTAAAAAACAACAGTGTCTTTACCCCCCATTTATGTTCAAGAACAGGTTTTATAAAGATAACAAAACATGTGTCTGCTGCATGTGTTACGTTTAATCTTGCTGCCAAAAATACTCTGGAAAGAAAAAGGAAAAAAAGTTCCTCTTCTGTAATGCACCGAGTTTAATATTGGTGACTTTGCCTCTGAACTTTACTGAATAACAAGTTTAGTTTTTCACTTATTGCAAGGAGGTCTTTCTAGCGCAGTGGTTAGCGAACTGCGGTTCGAGTCGTTAGGTCGTAGGTTCGAGCCCTGTCAGCGCGGTATTTAAAAAAAAATTGTTTAACTTTGTTTCATTTTTTTTACTCTCCTTTCTTTTGTTTTATTTTACTCTATATTCATTTTTATTCCAACGCGGCAGGGTGTGACAAATATGACTAAACCGTTTCATGTAGACTTTCACATCGCTGAAACAGGCCAAAGCAAAGTGGACCACACGACCGTGTGTGTGTGTGTGTGTGTGTGTGTGTGTGTGTGTGTGTGTGTGGTGTGTGTGTGTTTATATGTGTGTGTGGTGTGTGTGTGTGTGTGTGTTTAAGTTTCTTTTCAAATTGTGAAACACAGCAACTTGGGCAAAAGTAGCTGACCATGCGAACAGCTACCGAATTCTTATCGCCAAAAAAAAAAAATCTGATAAGACAATAGTCTGAATAGAACAGAATGACCTTGGTTACAGGATCCAACATTTGTACTGTCGGTATTCTCCGGCGTACAGCGAATCCCCGTTTTAAGGACCGCCCGAATTAAGACTTCCTCCCCTTTTCAGACCAAGCATTTTCAGATTTTCTGATTACAACCTCCGAAAATGTACTTCCATTTTGAGACTCCCTCCTTTCAAAGCTTTTTTTTCAGATTTTTCGAGGTTTTCAAAGGAGGGTTCCACTGTACTGGCTATATCTGGGACAAAAAGAAGCCGGTCGAGGTACTTAAAACGGCAGACATATACTTGCTGATCATTCTGAAACTCAAAAATCTAATGTGACCAAAACGAGGGTTGGTTGGAGAACCAGACGACTGACGAACATCATTTCATTCGGCGGAAAAGTGTTGCTAAACATCTGAAAATGGCGGCCTTGGTGTTCCTGGCATGTGTGGGAATAATCTTTGGGCACGGTAAGCGACAGTATTCTTACCTTACTTGCTTTATGTATTCGTCTTCGCAGAACACGGGGCTGTGGATGAGGCTGCCACCAGAGCCCACCACTAGGTCGGTCTGCAGAAAGTCTTTCAAGATAGCAACAGGTCCGTCTCTGCTCCCTCTTTTCACTCTCGAAATATTCTGTTAATTGAATTGATCCTTCATGTTGCAGAAAAGATCGTTGGATTTTTTCATGATTTCATTTTTACAAACATTGCGACAGATCAGACATTTTTTATTTCAGGTTTTTGTCCGGGCTTCCTATCTTAGCTTGCTTACATTCTTTATTTTATTCAGCCGATTTTCTCAAATTCGTGTCTTATCTAATTCATCTTATTCTTTTGATTTGTTGGTAAAAAAAACAAAAACATTTATATTCTGGATCATTGTTACGACGTGAGGCTCTCTCGGAGAATGCAAAGGTATATCATTCGATGAATCGCACGTCACGTATGAATCAAGCAAACAAGCACACAACCAACCAACGAACCAAATACATTTCACGTCAAGTTTGAACAATTTCTTTTTAAAGAAGGATGCTCCGACCCAGAAAAGACAGACATAGAGATAGGGGGAGAGAGAGATGGAGAGATAGACAGACAGACACATAGACCGACAGACAGACAGACAGACAGGCAAACAGACAGACAAAGAAAGACAAGGCAGTACAAGAAACAATCCTTACTAACGATTGTAATAGATTTTAACAAGTATGCATGCTTGTTTCTTCTCTACCCATCGCCCTAATAAAGTTCACCTACTAGAGAAAAAAACACATCAAGAATTATTTTAAAATTACAAATATAGTATCATGTTCCAGAAATCAGATAAGTGCGCTCCACATCCGAATTAGATTCTCCATTCAGATTACAAGGCCGGTCAGATAAACAACAAGTCGCGTAAGGCGAAAATACAACATTTAGTCAAGCTCAGTCGAACTCACAGAATGAAACTGAACGCATTGCATTATTTCCGCAAGACCGAACACTCGTACACCGCTCGTGGCAAAGGCTGTGAAATTAACAATCCAGAAAAGCGCGGTAGCAGTTGCGCTGAGGAGGATAGCACGCTTTTCTATGTCTCTATTCTTTTTAACTCTCTGAACGTGTTTTTAATCCAAACATATCATATCTATATGTTTTTGGAATCAAGAACGGACAAGGAATAAGATGAAATTGTTTTTAAACCGATTTCAGAAATTTAATTTTAATAATAATTTTTATATTTTTAATTTTCAGAGCTTGTTTTTAATCCGAATATAACATATTTATATGTTTTTGGAATCAGAAAATAATGAAAAATACGATAAACGTAATTTTGGATCGTTTTATACAAAATAATTTTTTAATTACAATTTTCAGATTTTTAATGACCAAAGTCATTGATTAATTTTTAAGCCTCCAAGCTGAAATGCAATACCAAAGTCCGGCCTTTGTCGAAGATTGCATGGCCAAAATGTCAATCAATTTGATTGAAAAATGAGGGTGTGGCAGTGCCGCCTCAACTTTTACAAAATGCCGGATATGACGTCATCAAAGACATTTATCGAAAAAATTAAAAACATATCTGGGGATATCATACCCAGGAACTCTCATGAAAAAATTTCATAAAGATCGGTCCAGTAGTTTACTCTGAATCGCTCTACACACACACACACACACACACACACACACACACACACACACACACACACACACACACACACACACACACACACACACACACACACATACACCACGACCTTCGTCTCGATTCCCCCCTCCATATTAAAACATTTAGTCAAAACTTGACTAAATGTAAAAAGGATATTGACTGAAGCAAAATACTATCACAATTGTTAATGAAAGCATACAGACGTATCGAATAATCTTGTTTTGAATCTCACTCGATGTTAACAAATCATTTAAACATAACATAACGTCGTGAGAGACGCACACAGAAACATCGACAGAGAGACAGAGACATGGTCAAACAGACAGTCACTGAAACCGAGAGAGATGCACACACACACAAACACGCCTGTGAATCCCTCTGAGCACGTACATGCTTCTGCTTCAGGCTGAGACTCAATAATTATGTCTCCAGCCGATGGAGCTCTCAAGCTGGCCAGCTACTACAGTGACCACATGGTTCTACAACGAGGACCGCAGCAAGCCGTCCTGTGGGGCACTGCAGACACAGAGGGCGACACCGTCACCGCTCAGGTCATAGGTCAGGGGTCAGCTGCCACTTCCAAAGTTCAGAACGGAAAATGGAAACTCAAGTTACCCGCCATTACAAATCCAGGTCCTTTCACTGTTGACGTCAAGTCCCGTGACGGTCACGTGACGCTGCATGATGTTTTGTTCGGGGATGTGTGGTTGTGTTCTGGGCAGAGCAACATGGAGTTTGAGATGAAGAAGGTATTGTTTTGTTTAAATGTTGTTCGTTGCAATATCCCGATTAAGCCCCGTGTCAGGTTCATCGTAACACTAAGTAAATCTCAATTATTCGTTCTTGTTTTAGTATGTGACGTCGTTTCCACGGGACTAAGAATAAAGTATACCGTTATTTACATTTGTGCAATGAGTAAAAGTGTGAATGTCTTCGTCTTTGCTTTATAGAATGTGTACACGTCTGTCTGTAGATAGACTTGCTGACACGTGAAAGCCTTCGTTGTTATTCGGACGAGCACGTGCGTGCTAATGAGTAAGAGTGTGAATGTCTTTGTCCCTTTTGTTTGTTTGTTTGTTTGTTTGTTTGTTTGTTTGTTTGCTTAACGCCCAGCCTACCACGAAGGGCCATATCAGGGCGGTGCTGCTTTTAACAAGAACATCATTTATTCTTCAGGCCTCTAGCCCCTAGAATAGGGTCGTTACAAACAAAAATACAAGTCAAAAGTACATACAGCGGCAAAGCAACACGAAGATACAAAACTAAACACATACAGCGGCAAAGCAACAAAGATACAAAACTAAACGTACACGGTAAAGTAATACAGTCACAATCAGTCGTCTTGAGCTATGTTTTCAGTAAACTCCAGGCGGGTTTTTAGAGCAATAAACAAGTAAATGCTTAATCTACGAATATCAGATGATGAGCCGTTGCGGAGAATATTCACAAAATTTAATGAGTTATAGCTTGCTTTGACAGATAACGTGCGCCACACACAAGACAGAAGTCACAGCACAGGCTTCATGTCTCACCCAGTCACATTATTCTGACACCGGACCAACCAGTCATAGCACAAACCCCATAATGCCAGACGCCAGGCGGAGCAGCCACTAGATTGCCAATTTTACAGTCTTAGGTATGACCCGGCCGGGGTTCGAACCCACGACCTCCCGATCACGGGGCGGACGCCTTACCATACTAGGCCAACCGTGCCGGTATGTCTTTGTCCCTGCTTTATAGAATGAACTACAAATGAACATAAAAATACCTCTTGTGAGTCATCTTGTATGCAGAGTCTCAAGATGGTTTACAACTGGAACCTGAATTTGCACTCACAGAGTTTCAACTTGACTCGCTATACATGCCTCTTATTTGGGATCAGTTCCAGCATAGAGATCCAGGTATGGTTGTCTTTCAGGACTGTCTACTGCTTTCTTTCAGGTGATGAATACCAGCACAGAGATTCCAAAGGGCGTGACGTTGAAGACGATTCGCTACATGAAAACTCAGCGGGCCAAGTCGAACACACCCGTCGAGGATCTTCAGATTGGACAACCGTGGACAGTACCCACTGAAGGTCAGTCTAAGATCAGTTTTATCACTTGACTTTGTTGGAAAGGGTGGAGATGGAAAAGAAGAAAAGAGAGAGAGAAAGACGAAGAGAAGAACGAGAAAGACGAAGAGAAGAACGAGAGGAGAAAACTAATAAGAATGAAGCAACAAATGAAGGGGGGGGGGGGGGAGGGAAGTAGTGAAAAAGTCGAGGAGGAGGAAGACGGGGGGAAGGAAAGTAACGGAAAAAAGAGGTGTTGGAGGAAGACGAGAAGAAGGAAGTAGAGAGGAGGTACAGTAGGAAAGGAGACGTTAGTGGAGAGGGGGGTGGAGAGTCGGAGGATGGAGGAAAAATGACTTCGACGGCAGAACAAAATTACAAAACAGGATATATGTTAACCTAGGTGGTGGGTTCAAGTGCTAGTCTTTCGGATGAGACGAAAAACCGAGGTCCCTTCGTGTACACTACATTGGGGTGTGCACTTTAAAGATCCCACGATTGACAAAAGGGTCTTTCCTGGCAAAATTGTATAGGCATAGATAAAAATGTCCACCAAAATACCCGTGTGACTTGGAATAATAGGCCGTGAAAAGTAGGATATGCGCCAAAATGGCTGCGATCTGCTGGTCGATGTGAATGCGTGACGTATTGTGTAAAAAATATTCCATCTCACACGGCATAAATAAATCCCTGCGCCTTGAATATGCACGCGATATAAATTGCATAAAAATAAGAATAAAAAAAATCCCTGCGCTTAGAACTGAACCCACGGAATACGCGCGATATAAGCCTCATATTGATTGATTGATATGTCTCCTTTACACTCTTCCTCTTTTGCAGCCACACTAAAAGAATTCTCAGCGGTATGTTACCTGTACGCGGAGTACCTGCAATCTCACCTGAACTACCCGATAGGACTGATCGGTTCTTACTGGGGTGGCACACCCATCGAAGCCTGGTCGCCTCCTGAAGCCACCCGTTCCTGTCCAGTCGTTACTCACGGCACCGAACCGTTCGTAAATTATGTATTTGAAACATTTTCATGTTCGATCATTTTTGACCGTTTCACATGGGTTAAGACGCTTAGCGCCGTTTCTACCTGACCTCTTACTGCGCTGGCACATCCAACGAAGCGTGGTTCCCTCTTGAAGTCATTTGCTCGTGTCCTGTCGTCACACACGGTTTCGCGTTTGTGGCAATGTCTCTTTCTATCACTGTAATGTGCCGTCTCTAACGAGAAGACACTGAAAAGTGGACATCCTTAGTCTAAAACATTTTCTCTGAACGGACATCTCTTCGATTGGTGCTCATTTTGTCTTACCAATCAGCTGTGATGTGAGATCTCTGACTGGGGATCCTTCCGACTAGTAGAGATTATTCCCTAGACTAAAACATTCTTATCATGAAAGGACATCTTTCAGATTGAGACATATTAGGTTGATTTTAGTGGTGTAATTCCGAAGGACAAAAACACTAAAAGAGACATCCCCAGTTTGAACATGTGGTATTTTCTCGTAGAAAGTTTCTTTTTGTCTTGCAGGGATTGCTGCCCTCATGGCCCTCACATTCTGTGGAACGCCAAGATATATGCGCTTCGGGCCATGACCATATATGGAGCCGTCTGGTATCAGGGTAGGACATCATGTGTTCATTTTCAAAACCATGCAAACCATTGCAGCCTACACCCTAGGTTTGGGCTCCTCAATAGACGAATTCCGAAAGTAACTCTGTCGGGTTTTTATGTGTTGTGAACGAGTGAATATTTCCGAACATCGTCTGCTGAAAGTGAGCTCCGTATGATTTGTTTGTTTGTTTAACGCCCAGCCGACCACGAAGGGCCATATCAGGGCGGTGCTGCTTTGACATATAACGTGCGCCACACACAAGACAGAAGTCGCAGCACAGGCTTCATATCTCACCCAGTCACATTATTCTGACACCGGACCAACCAGTCCTAGCACTAACCCCATAATGCCAGACGCCAGGCGGAGCAGCCACTAGATTGCCAATTTTAAAGTCTTAGGTATGACCCGGCCGGGGTTCGAACCCACGACCTCCCGCTCACTGGGCGGACGCCTTACCACTAGGCCAACCGTGCCGGTCCTCCGTATGATAATGCCTGTGGATTAAAAGTAGGTCACTGAGGTTTGTTAATCGATAAGAAGACGACAAAACTCCACCTTCAACAGAACACATCTAGCACATTATATGGCAACAACCTTTATCAGTCAAAAGTTTTAAAGCAATTCAAGAAAAATAATTTGGGTTCACAAAATTACCAAACCTAATCAAAGATATACAAACGAAGATAGATTTAAAAACGAAATAACAATGGCAGGGCGAATTAGACAGCAACAATGATACAAACAAACAAACAAACAAAAACAAACAAAGGCACACAAACAAGCGAATGAGCAAACAATGAAAAAACACTCATACTGCAACAACTCACGGAAAATATGCATGTTTTTGCACTTTATACTTCGACGCCCTGCAGCAGTATTTCGTCCAAAGAAAACGCTTAGATTTGCGGACAAGGCCATCATAATCGGGGTGAATTAAAGAGACCATAATTTTCAAGTTTATATATTTCAAAGTTATGAACCGGTTTAAACTACTTTTACATCCCGAAGATCTTTTTCAGTATATTCAACAAAGAGGTGACATCGTTGGAAAAAAATGTTCCGGTGTGTAAATAAAAAAACAAAGTTTCATATATGGCGTTTTCTCTTCTGACGAACCTGGTTAAACGAACTACTACGACAATGAAGGGTAGACCTGCAAGGAGAGTGTTATATATCATATCTTTGAAAAGTTAATTCGAGTTTTCACTTTTGCGGAGCCAGGTGAAACCAACGCGGACCACACAACAGAGTATAACTGCCAGCAGAAAGCCATGATCAGGGAGTGGAGAGCTCAGTTCAACAGGGAATCCATGGGACAAACACGAGCTGATTTCCCCTTTGGTTATGTTCAGGTATGAGCCGTCTGCTGCGTGTCTCCTTTCTTTTGCTTTGGAACTGCAGCGTCTATCAAATCCTGCTGAAAAAAGGGCTACACAGATCTTTGTGTTATAACTTACTTACAGTCCGTTGGGCCTGTTGGCATGCTTGTGTCATATAGACTGTGATAAATAAATGGCTCTTGACTAGATGAATCGATTTGTTTGTTTCTTTGTTTGTTTCTTTCTGTCTTTCTTTTTTTTTATTTTTGTTTGTTTTTTACTTTCATTTTACTTTTGGTCTTTGTGCATCCCTCTTTCTAAGCTGGTAAGCTGTTTGTTCGCTTCTTAAGATTTTTGTTTTTTTGTTTTTCCGCAGCTTGATAACCACTACTTGATCTTAACGTCACAAGTCTTTGTGAAAAAATCTCCCTTTACATTCCCCTCCCCTTATTACAAGATGTTGCAACCGATCATTTTCCAGCTGGGAGCCATTGATGACAAGGGCTACGTGGGAGGCTTCCCGGCACTGCGCTGGTCCCAGACAGCCAACCACGGCTACAGCCCCAACAGCGACCAGCACAACGTCTTCATGGCCGTGGCCATGGATCTCCCCGACTTCACGTCTCCCCATGGCGCGTGAGAATGTAGAAGAAAAGTATACATGTTTAACAGGCGTAGCCGTGTCGAGCTATGGTACCTAAATTCCCTAAATTCCTCTATTCACCTGTGTGAGAGTAGATACTCCACACAAAAACAATACCGTGTTTGTTTGTTGTTGTTGGTTGAGTTGGGTTTTTTTCTCACTTCTTGCTGACATTTAATGAGTTTAAAAAAAGCGGGTGGGGGGAGGGGGAGGGGGCTGCTTTCAAACAGGAGGGGCTTTGTGGTTTTCAATCCATAAGATCCATAGAAAAGAAACACTAGGTTATTCTTGTGACCGTTTTAATGTTTACAACGTCTTTGGGTCAGGTATCGTTGCGTTTCTAATGCGGAAATGGAGACCATGAGCGAAATCTCTTTTTACAAGTATCCACAGGAATTAAGTATGTCCAGGGCCGGATCTGGGGGGGGGGGGGTTCCTGGGGTTCCGTACCCCCCCCCCCCCCCCTGGCCATCCAATGTACCTCTCAGAGAAGAAAAAATGTGGACTTTGGACCCCTGCCTTCAGTTGGAACCCCCCCCCCCCCCTCAAGAGAACTTGGTCCGGCCCTGATGTCTGTCGTTTTAACCCTTGGAAAGACCTTGGAATATGCTGAAGAAAACCAACAAAATAAGAAGGGCCATATGGTATATATTTGAGAAGAGAATAAAAGGAAAAAATGTGATGTATTTTAAGATCATCATCTAAAAAAGAATATCTAAAGGATATCCTGAGTGTGAAAAAAGCCTTAATAGGAGTATGGTATTTTATGAGAAAAAGCATCATTGTAAATTGTCCCTATATGGGCCGTAAGTATTGAGCTGTTCGTTATCATCTGTCTTAGCATCCACCCTCGCTACAAGCAGGAGGTAGCCCAGCGGTTAGTGATGAGTGCCCTGAACGTGGCGTACGGCCACAAGGGGGTCAAATTCCAGGGGCCTTTCCCTACCAAGATCTTAACCTCTGGGAACACCCTGACCATTGAGTTCGACGCCGGTTCTGCTCAACTGGACATTCGCAACACTCATGGTTTTGAGGTGTGTATATATTTTTATGTTGTGTTTTAGCAATAGCGCGCTTATCACAATTAAAGTTCTGGTGTGTGCCGTTCCTGGTTAAAACTTCATGACTGATGTGATGATCCAGAGAATAATGATATTGCTGATGCTCTTGATGTTGCTGATTCTGATGAAGACGATGATGACGATGTTGACGTTGATGATGATAATGATGCTGCTGATGATGATGATGATGATGATGATGATGACCTTGACCATTATAGCTGTCTTTAAACTCTCCATCAGATCTGCTGTAGCGGCGGCTGCAACATGTTCAACAACGCAGTAGCCGCGCCCATCACAGCACACAGCCAGTCCAGCGTGACAGTGGACAGCAGCGGGTGTGGGTCGCAGCACGTGCAGGTCGTGCGTTACGCGTGGAGGACCAGCCCCTGTCACCTGCTGCAGTGCGCTGTCTACGACTCCATCACCGGCCTCCCCGCGCCCACCTTCTACCTCACCGTGCCTGAAGGAGGAGGGCTCATTGGCTGAGAGGGGAGGCATTTTACATAGATGTCACTTGTCTTAGTCGTCATTGGCTGAGAAAAAAAAATGTTTTTCTGTGTTGCAAGGACAATTACCAAGAAACGTGTGTCGAAAACGTTTTTTTTTTTTTCATTGTTAAAGTTCATATTGTGTGCTTTGTTTCTGTCTTTCTGTATATCAGGATCTGTTTCCTCTCAGTCTGTCTCTTTCTCTCTCTGTCTTACACACACACACACACACACACACACACACACACACACACACACACACACACACAATACACACACACAATACACACACACACACAATACACACACACACGCACACACATGCACACACATGCACACACACACACACACACACTACACACACACTCACGCATGCATGCACCCACACGCATGCATTCACCCACACTATGTACATATTCGTGTTCAAGCCGCACCACCACCGCATGCATTCACCCACACTATGCACATATTCGTTTTCAAGCCGCACCACCACCGCATGCATTCACCCACACTATGTACATATTCGTGTTCAAGCCGCACCACCACCGCATGCATTCACCCACACATGTACATATTCGTGTTCAAGCCGCACCACCACCGCAGAAAAGAACCTTGAAATGAAATATTTCATATTCGACACAGAATCGAATCGAATTACAGAGACAATCCTTCTCGCGTCATTTGTAATGAATTATTTTCGCAACTGACACGAGGGTAAATCTGTTGAATCATTTAAGCCCCAAAAATCTATCTGTACAACAGCTATACATAACTATAGTGTTCCATCTTATTAACAGCTATTGTGTTTTCAGCGTAGCAATAGGGTCCGATATTTAGACGAGACAAGTATAATGTGACGAGTCGAATAATAGCGATTATATAGCTGTTATGACCTTGA